>NC_137064.1:11047794-11265294 GCF_032717465.1 Coenobita brevimanus | reverse complement strand
TCGAAACCTTTGAGATGTCAAGTGCAATGGCAAAGCTTTCGCCAAATTCCCGAAAGAAGGATGACCAGGAGTCTGAAAAGTAGGTGAGAAGATCGCCACTGGAGCCTCCCTGGCGGAATCCATAGTGACGACCAGAAAGAAGATTGTGACGGGAACGACGCTTTAACATTTTTTTTTTTTTTTTTGGTGAATAATAGACACGAAAACTTTTGAAACACAAGATGTCAAAACAAATGAGTGATAATTAGAGGGGAGGGAATGGTCACCTTTCTTTGGGACATGATGAATGAGAGCAAACTTCCAGCAAGAAGAAAAGGTGCATGTTGACAGACAAAGGCGAAACAGTTCACCCAGGCAGGGTGTAAGCACAGAAGCACAGTTCCTGAGGACCACAGGAGGGATCCAATCAAGTTCACATGCCTTATTAGTGCTGAGGCCAGTGATGGCAGAAAACACATCAATTGAAGAAATTTTAATGTCAGCCATGCGGAAGTCGGAGGGCTGAAGTGATGGAGGAACAGCACTCGAATCGTATAAGGTGGAAATGGAGCAGAAGATCTTTCTATCTCTATTGTCAGACGCCTTAATCCCGTAAGGGGTGGCCACATACAAATAGCCTCCATGTCGCCGCATCCCCCCCCCCCCATTTCACTGCCCTGCAGCTCACACACCCCTCTCTCATATACTTCTCCCCTCCATGCCTCCATCCATGCTTGGCCTTCCTTTCCCTCTTCCCCCCCTCCACCTCACTCACATGCGCTCTCCTCGTCATTCTCTCACTCGCCATCCTCTCCACATGGCCAAACAATGTGTTTTTCCTAACGCTTCCTATCACATCCACATCCACACCACAAGGCTCCTTCACTTCTTCATTTTCCAGTCTGTCTCTCTGTGTGACTCCAGATGCCCCTCTGAAATAACTCATTTCAACTGCTCTTACTCTTGAATTGTTTCCCTCCAGCAATGTCCAAGCTTCACTTTCATACGTTAGAGTTGGTATCATAACACTGTCATGCAGTAACTTTTTCACTTCCATGCTCACTTCCCTGTTTCTTATGACTGTTTTCAAAGAACCAGCAACCTTTCTTCCTTGCTGTACCATTTCAAGCACTTCACCCTCTAAACTTCCATCCTTACTTATCACAGTACCCCAAGTACTTGAATGCACTCACGTTTTCCATTTCCTCCACATCCAGCCTCACTGTACATTCAGTGACTTCATTTCTCTCGAAAACCATAACTTTACTCTTCTCTACGTTCACCTTTAGATTCCATTTCTTAAACACTCTCCCAAACTCATTCACCATACCATGCAGCTCCCGTTTGTCTTCACTTAACAACACATTATCATCTGCAAGCAACAGTACAGGGAGTTTCCAAACACTGCCCTCTCTCATTAGGGACACTCCAACATTCACTGCCCTACCTTGTATCTCTTTTATAACCCCATCCATATACAGATCGAACAACCATCGAGACAAGACACATTCCTGTTTCAGTCCAACCTTCAAATAAAATTAAGTATTCACTCAATTCACTATCCACACCCACTGCAGACTTAGTACCCTCATACATACTCTTCACAGTATTCAACAACTTCCCATTTACTCCATATATTCTTAATACTTTCCACAATCCTTGTCTATCCACCCTGTCATATGCTTTCTTCAAATCCATGAAGGCCGCATACAACTTTTTTTTCCATTCTCTAGAAACTTTTCCACTAAAGACCTAAAAATGAATATCTGATCTACACAACCTCTTCCCTTCCTAAAACCTCCCTGTTCTTCTCCAACTAATTCCTCTGTTATTTCCCTAACTGTCAATAAGTATCCTACCATACACTTTCCCTCCTTCATTAAGAAGACAAATGCCCCTGTGATTACCACACACTTCTTTTTCCCCTTTTCCTTTGTACAGGGGAATAATTATACCTGACTTCCAATCCTCCGGGACTTTACCTTCCTCTCAGGCCAATCTGCACATCTTCCGCATCCATTTTACTACTATCTCTCCTCCATTTTGACCGAGCAGAATGTCTGAGTCAATATCTGCCAGATCTGACTTCCAAATTTCTCTATCTCATCTCTCCATTTCCTTTCTGGTCTTTTTCTGCTACAGTACACTTACAATATCGTGAAATCCACTCAGTCAGCCTCTTGCTCCATCAATTATCCTTTATTTTTGCTACATGACCTGCCCACCTCCATTTCTGTACTTTTATAGCTTCTATAATATCAATGACTTTTGTCTACTGTCACAGTCAAGTTAATCTTTTCCCTGTATCTCAAAGATATTCTCAACACTGACCTTGCCATTGTACTTCGAGAGCAAATTATTTGGTTTTCCATCGATTTTGTCAGTTTATAGGCCTCTCAACCATACGTCATAGCTGGGATTAAACATACATTATATACTTTTTGTTTCATAGATACTGGTAAGCTACCTTTCATGATGTATCAGTGTTTACCGAAGGCTTTCCATCCATTCGCGATGCGTATTTTTTATTTCGATATTCCTTGGTCTTTTGTTAGTTTTAGCAGTTGCCCCAAGTAATTGTACTCATCAACTTCAAGAATTTCTTTATTTACGTGGACTATGCTCTTTGGTATATTTGAATTAAACGTAAGTTTTACTCCGGTTCATCCTTAGTCCTGCTCTGAGATTTTCACTATTTAGGTAATTTAACAATTCTTTCAATGTTTCAGCTGTTTCTGAAATTAGGACAATGTCATATAGAGATCTAAAATGATTTTTCTTCATCTATGTTTGCTCTTTTTTTTCCCCCAATCTGGCCTTCTGAAAATACTTTCAAGGCGAGCTGTAAATAAATTCAGTGATACTGTATCTCCCTGACGCACACCATTCTCAGTCTTATTTTTTTCCGAGTCCTTATATAATCTAACTGTAGTACTTTCCTCTTTATAACTATATGCATTCGAACAGTTTCACAATGATCCCGTTGATTCCTTCTTCCCACAATGAATTTATAATTGCTATGTGCTCAGCTGAGTCAAATGCCTTTTCGTAACTGACAAAACCTAAACATACTGGTTTATTATATTCTATAATTTTTTCAGTTACTTGACTTATTGTGTGTAGATGATCAGTAGTCGAACACCCACTTCGGAATCCTCCCTGCTCACGAGTTTGGTTTTCTTCCAAGTTTGTTGTTCTCCTGTCTGTAAGGGCTTTAATGGTGAGTTTGTAAATATATGGTAATTAGCTAATGGATCGATTGTTAATATGATCTGTTGAGTCGCCTTTCTTATAAGGCATTGTTACTCTTGCATTTAACCATGTTTTGGGAATTTTCTTTATACATTGAGTAAATTAGTGGGCGAGGAGGTTTTGAACTTCTGCTTCTGCATCCGACAGTAAATCTGCTATTATTCCTTCTTCTACTTGGGCCTTCCCTCTTTTCATACTTTTAAGAGAAATGTTTACTTTGTCTGGCGTTACATCCGGTGTTTCACTTGTGTCAAATCAGAAGTTAGCTATCGGTATTATTCTCTTTGATGCATACAGATCTTTGTAAAATTCTTCAACTCTCTTCACTATTTCTTCTCTGCAATTCTTGACTTCTTTAGTTTTGTCTTTCAGTGGTATAATCTGTTGCTTTCCTAGTGCTATTTTGTTTCAGACTTGTGTCAGACATTTTCTTTTAGTTGGTTATTTTGATAGATCCAGGATTCTCTTCCATTTTTTTTTCTCCGTCTCTTGATAAACTTTTATTTCTGTTCTTCATATACTGTATATATATATATATATATATATATATATATATATATATATAGGTGTCATCAAGACTGATGTGGGTGAAAGCGAAATTTGCACGTGAGTTGTGGGTATTTGTGAGTGCTTATGGGCCTGGTAGTGAAAGGGATGAAGAAGAGAGGGAGTCTTTCTGGAATGATGTTGATGAGTGTGTGCAGAGTTTTGAAGCGAATGTGAATGTGGTAATGATGGGAGATCTGAATACTTGAGTGGGAAATGTAACAGTTAAAGGTGTAGTTGGTATGCATAGTATGCCTCGAAGAAATGAAAATGGGGAACGAATGGTAGGGGTGTGCGTTAAACGAGAGATGGTGATTGGAAATTCCTTGTTTGAGAAGAATGATATTTATAAGTATACTGTACATGGGTGAGACAGGAGCGTGGAAGAGTTGTTGACAGAGCACTGATGGACTATGTGGTTGTGTCCAGGAATGTAATAGGAGGATTGTTGAATATGAGAGTTTTGAGAGGGGAGGGTGGAGGTACGGTATGTCTGACTACTACGTAATGGAGGGAAGGTTGAAAGTAGGTAAGAGAAGGATGAGGGGTAGGAGAGTTAGGTGTGGCAGGGAGGTTTTGAAAGTGAGTGAGTTGGATAAAAGAGAGAAAATGATAGAGTATCTGGAGAAATTGAAAGATGAGTGAAATGCAATGAAAGATCAGAACGGCAGTGTGGAGGAGGAATGGCAGTTGTTTAAGAGTGCTGTGGTGGGGCACGCGGAGGTGGTGTGTTGTGTGAGACAAGTGGATGGTGGTGTAAGGAAGGGAAGTGAATGGTGATGCGAGGAAGTAAGTATGGCTCTTGCTGTGAAGAGACATGCATATGAAGTGTGGCTACAGAGGAAGGATGAGGTGTCATATGAGAGGTATAAGGAACACAGGAATAGGGCTAGAAGGGCTGTGCGTGATGCTAAAGTGGCAGCAGATGAGAGGCGGGGAAGACGGTTGACTGAGAATTTTCAAGAGAATAGAAAATGTTTTGGAAGGAGACGAAAAGGGTGCGAAAGGGTGAGTCCGGGAAGGAAGAGCGAGTAAAAGCAGAGGATGGAAGGATGTTAATTGAGGTGAATGCAGTATGGAAGAGATGGGCGGAGTATTTCGAAAGATTGTTAAATGTAGAGGAGGAAATGGAGGCTGAGATTGTGGCAGATGGAAGGGTGCAACGAATAAACGTGTTGGGAGAGTTGAATGATTCTTTGATCACGTTGGAGGAAGTGCAGGAGGCAGTAAAGGAGATGAAAACAGGGAAAGCTGCAGGTATGGATGGGTGTGCTGTGGAATATCTGAAGGGTGGTGGAGTGACTTTCGTTGATTGGTTAGTAAGACAATTGAATGTGTGCTTTGTGCACGGTATGGTGCCACTTGACTGGGCAAGTGCTTGTGTGGTCCCGTTGTATAAAGGCAGGGGTGATAAGTATGAATGTACTAGCTTTAGGGGTATAAGTCTGTTGAGTGTTGTAGGTAAGGTGTATGGTAGAGTGTTAATTAAGGGAGTTAGAGAGGGTACAGAGGGAGTGATTGGTGATGAGCAGTGTGGCTTTAGGAGAGGGAGGTGATGCGTGGATCAGGTGTTTGCTGTGAGAAAGGTATGTGAAAAGTATTTAGCGAAAGGTAAGGATGTGTTTGGGGCATTCATGGATTTAGAGAAAGCGTATGATAAAATTGATAGGGAGGCTTTGTGGACTGTTTTAAGATTGTATGGACTTGATGTTAGGTGACAAAACAAAAATGTGAAAAGTTTTCATGTAAACAGTAGAGCGTGTGTAAGACTGGGAAATACTGTGAGTGATTGGATTTCGGTGAGAGTGGGGCTGCGGCAGGGATGTGTGATGTCGCCTTGGTTGTTTGATATTTATGTGGATGGTGTTGTAAGAGAGATGAATGCAAGAGTGTTAGGTGGAGGTCTGAGTCTGGTGAATGTTGATGGTAGAGTGTGGAATGTGAAGCAGCTGCTGTTTGTGGATGATACAGCACTGGTGGCTGATTCAAAGGACAGGTTGAGACAGTTGGCAGAGGAGTTTGGAAGAGTGTGTGAAAGGAGGAAATTGAAAGTAAATGAGAATAAGAGTAAAGTGATGAGGTGTACTAGGTCGACAGATAGTAGGAGGATGAATATAGTTTTGAATGGTGAATTGCTTGAAGATGTAGAGTGTTGTAAGTATTTAGGGTCACATGTTGCTGTAGACTGAAAAATAGATGCAGAAGTGAAGTTTAGAATGAATGAAGTAGGAAAGGTGCTGGGAGGAATGAAAGAAGTTTTTCGAAGTCGTTTGCTCAGAATGGATGTAAAGAGAAGGCTGTATGAGGGTGCTGTGGTGCCGACTGTGTTATATGGGGTTGAAACATGGAATATGCGTGTGGCAGAGAGAAAAAGTTTGAATGTAATGGAGATTAGGTGTCTGAGGAGTATGTGTGGAGTGACGCATATGGATCGAGTGAGGAATGATGAAGTGCGAAGGAGAACTGGAGTTGTTCGGCAGATGGCTGGTCGTGTTGAGCAGATGGTGTTGTGATGATTTAGGCATATGGAGAGAATGGATAATGAGCGATTGGTGAAAAAGATTACTAGATCTTATGTGAGAGGTGTAAGTATGAGAGAAAGACAACGAATAGGATGGATGGACAGTGTGAAGAGTGTTGGATGCAAGAGGGATGCCTGTTGAGCAAGGAAGAGTGGCTGTGCGTGATAGAAATCAATGGAGAGAAATTGTGAATGAATAAATGATGATGTAGCCCTGAGGGGATATTCTCCCACATTTTGTCTGATCAGCTGATCAGGTCAGGTGCGGGTAAGGGATGGGTCCATTATGATGTGGCAGGGGTAAACCAGCTCTGCTGTCGGGCCCTGCTGCGGATGTCACTGATTGCACTGCGCAGTTGACTCTCGTGCGGTGTGGTGAGGTGAGGATCTGTCCCTTCTCCCCTGTGGGGCTAAGATGCGAGTGAATGTGTTTGAGTGGATGAGTAAAATGGGAGTGTGTCGTCCGGTCTCAGCTAACTCCCTTTCCTTGGCGGAAGCGGCCTAGGTGTATATATATATATATATATATATATATATATATATATATATATATGGTGTTTAAAACTAGAAGGCCACAAGCACCACCTCAGGGGAATGGAGTTAAATATACCGGGGACCCAACAAGACCTTCCACAGGTATACCCACTAATGTTTAATAATATTCAGCTTAATCCTGCATCATCCTTGAACATGCTTGGGGTTTCATTTACTCTGGACTTATCTTGGAAAGATCATATTACATCTCTTGTAAAATCTGCTTCCAAGATATTGGGTGTGCTAAGCTGACTCCGCTCTTTCTTTACCCCTGCACAATTGTTGACTCTATACAGGGTTTTTTTCTGCCCCTGTGTGGAGTACAACTCTCATGTGTGGGGAGGCTCCCCACATACAGCTCTTCTCAATAGGGTGGAGTCAAAGGCTTTTCGTCTCATTAACTCTCCTCCTCTTACTGACTCCCTTCACCCTCTGTCTCTTCGCCGCACTGTTGCATCTTTATCTCTTTTCTATCGCTACTTTAATGGTCACTGCTCCTCTGAACTGTCTGCTTGCATTCCTCCACCTCTACGACGGGCGTGTAGCACCCGTCTGGCAGCAAACTCTCATCCCTTTTCTGTCCAACTCTCTAATGCAAGAGTTAACCGTTACTCCCAGTCTTTCATTTATGCTACAGGTCAGCTCTGGAACTGTCTCCCTCTGTCTGTAGTTCCTGCTGCCTATGATCTCCAGTCTTTCAAACGCAGTGTGTCCAGGCATCTCAAAATGATGTGATCTTGAATTTGGCTCTCTGTTGTATTTTGTTTTTCTCTTGGAGGGAACTGTTACTGCGGGCTCATGGCCTTTGGTTCCTTCTTCCTCGCATAAAAAAAAAAAAAAAAAGTATACGTGATCCCCTCTGGCACTGGAATTGTGGTCGAAAGTTGTATAGAAGTCAGGTATATAACCAACCTGTTATACCTGGTGGGAGTGAAATCATGCGTTGTTAGAGTTAGAAGGCCACAAGTTTTGACTGGAAGGGAATGCCAGCCAGTGGCAATACATGACACATAGCAGGCAGGCAGCGGCGAGCTACTGAATGTGCGTTTAGGCAAAAAGTTGGCTCAGCTGAGCCAATCACCGCCCTCCTATCATGCGTCCCTTAGTTTTCATTCAGTTCTTCTGTGCACACGAAGGATTCTGCTCCTCCAAGCGTGTTTGTCCTGTGATTTTTGCATATTTTGTGACTGATCTGACATGTCTGACACTGCCATTAGTAAAGGCAGTAATCCTGGGGAGCCACAGCCCTCGCGGGGTAGGAAAAGAGAACGAAAGGTGTCAGAATGGAAGAAAAACCGTCACTGAAGAGTTATTTATTAATTTTGGGGGTTTAGATTATGACAAGCAGGCAAGAATGGTATGGGTGTTGTTGGAGCAATAAAAAATTAAATATTACTTAATAAAAGGAAAAAATTGTAATAATAACAATAAATAATCTTAATATCAATATCATTATTATTATTATTATTATTATTATTATTATTATTATTATTATGAACAACTTCATTACTGTACTCTTCTTATAATAATTGCTATATCCCCCATAATGAACACCCATACCGTATATATTATTATTATTATTATTATTATTATTATTATTATTATTATTATTATGAACAACTTCATTACTGTACTCTTATAATAATTGCTTTATCCACCATAATGAACACCCATACCGTCTATATTATTATTATTATTATTATTATTATTGTCTCATTCTAACTTACTACACTAAGTCTACTGCCTTATTTTAGTACTAACTTACGCCTTATTATTATTACAAAGTGTTATTATTAATCGTACTGTACTATTTTTACATTTTTCCAAAAAATATTAATCATTATATTAAAAGACAACACCAAAACAGGTATAGGGGTTGCTTACTTTGCTCCTGGCGCGCGCGCCTGGCGAACTTGATGCCTGTCCTGTACAAAAATTCTGTGGCACATATCTTTAAAATAAAGCAATTCCCAGCTATCTATCTGTAATAGTTGCTGAGAAATAAACAAAAAACTAGAGATGGTTTTCTCATTTTGAAAAAAAGTTGCTTGCAGCATTCTGGTTTTAGATGCCTACTGTGTGTATATATATATATATATATATATATATATATATATATATATATATATATATATATAAAATCATCATCATCAGCCGTTGAGGTCCACTGCTGGACCGACCTATCTCTACTGAAGTGGGGACGATACAGCCAATGTATCTCTACCCAGTGGCTTAGGCTGTTTGGCAGAGACTGTATGTAGGGTCAGAAGTGCTTGAGAGTGTGCTTTTAGTATTGTAGTAGCTTTGGATGTGTGTGTAGTCTTGAAACAAGTATAATCAGCCCGCCTTAAGCCAAAGTGGAGCAAGCATACTTGTATGCGACACTAGTTCAACCACAGCACCCCTTACGTCCGCCAAAGTAGTAAGTGGCTCGGTGAATGCTGCCCAAAGTTTTTACAACTCTGGCAGGAGGCGAACATGCGTCCACACTCTACCACTGTACCACAGAGGCTCCATATGTAGAGAGAGAGAGAGAGAGAGAGAGAGAGAGAGAGAGAGAGAGAGAGAGAAAGAGTGTGCCTGCAAAAATTTGTTGGAATAATAGCCTTTCCATAACAGAATGTTTGCAAACACCATTATCTTGGATTCCATACCGTTTTAAGCACTCAATGGCCAATTATGACCAGAAAGTCCAAAAAATATTTTCATATAGTTTTGCGGGTCGCATTTTCCGACAACTTCGCTCTGTCACCTTGCACGCGATTGCCATTGTTTTTCTGATGCTCTCTGGACTTAACTAGACATAATGGAAAAAGAATTAGGTCGATATCTATTACCGTCCTTGTGAAGGAAACGAACAGTCGCGGACAGACACACATATATACAGCTTGACTTTATTTTATATATCATCTTCAGCCATTGCAAGTCTGTTCCTGAACAAAGGCCTTCTCCATCCTTTTCCACGAATTCCTTAACCGAGCCAATCTCTGCCACGTTTTGCCTGCAAACTTCTATCTCATTTCTCCACCTCCTGTCTGGTATTTTTCTTTAATGCATACAGTCTCTTGGGGTCCAGTCAGTCAGCCTCTTGCTTCATCAGTTTTTTTTTTTTTTTGAATAATGAATGGTGGAAGGAAAAACAAAGGAAAAAAAAAAGTCCATATGCCTAAAGGCATCCTCCATTCATAAAATACTTATAACAATTGGATTTAAAATCGAGAGGATTAAATGTATGTGGGAAGCAACTCCCAGGAAGTGAATTCCAGAGAAGAGTAGTTCTGGGGATAAATGAATTTTAATAAGCTGAGGTTCTGCATTGTGGGCGCTCCAAGCAGCCCGAGTATTTCGGGAGAAAATGTGAAGGGGAGGCACAATTGAAGCCAGTTCGTTAGAGAACTTAGAGTAAAAATATCGATAAAATAGTGATACAGAAGCAACATCTCTACGTACTGATAACGGAGGAAGGTCCTGCGTTATGGCAGGATTATTGATTAATCTAATGGCTTTATTTTGAATTTTGTCCAAGTGCCTCAATGCAACCGCTCCACATCCACTCCACAGTGATGAACAGTATTCGATCTGAGAACGCACATGACTTTTGTATATTGTGCCCATCTGCTCATCGGTGAAGAACTCACGAACTCTGTACATAAGTCCCAGTTTTTTAGAAGCATTTTTAGCAAGGGATTTAACATAAGCTGTCCAGCTTAGGTTGGGGTTTAGAGTAACACCTAGGATATCAATTGTAGTGGATATGGGAATACTGACATCATTTAAAAATATGTGAGAGTCTGAGGGATTCTTTCTATTGGAGAAATTAATGTATTTATTTTTCTGAGCAGTAAATGAGACCAGATTTTTTTGTCCCCATTGATTAATTTTAGAAAGGTCCTGGTTCAGAGAAATTGCAGTGTTTATCTGGGAATTTATAATATCAAATTGTGTAAAGGAGGTGCTAAATGTGAAAGAACTATGAATGGTCGAGTCATCAGCATAAAAGTGTATTGGGTTGTGCGTGACAGATAGGAGGTCATTTATATGAATGAGAAAGAGGGTTGGCGTCAAAACTGATCCCTGAGGTACGCCAGCATTTATGGAATGAAACTGAGAATTTATTCTATCTACCATGACCCGTATTTTTCTACCATAAAGGTAAGAAGAAATTAGAGGAACCAGTGATGCAAGGCCATAGTGTGACATCTTAGACAATAAGGCCTGGTGCCATACTATGTCAAATGCTTTTGAAATATCAGGTGCTACTGTGTGTGTTTCACCATGTTGGTCTATTGTTTTGTTAATCTGATGGGTAAGAAAGCAAAAAATATCTACAGTTGAACGTTCTTGTCTAAATCCATACTGCCGATCACTGATCAATTTATTGATTTCTAGATGCTTGACTATGTGTTTTTTAAACAGTGTCTCAAAAACTTTACCGAAAACGGAAGTTATTGCAACTGGTCTATAGTTTGATGCATCAGAAGTTGCCCCCTTTTTCGGAACAGGATGGATATTTGCTTCTTTCAAAGGGGCTGGAAAAATTGAGGTATGGATGCATAAGCGGAAAAATTTTGCTAATACAGGAGCCAACACTGAAGAGCAATTTTTAAGTACTATTGAAGGAATTTCATCTGGACCAGTGGTTTTGTCTGCTGATAGATTCTGTAATACGGCTTGTACATATCTGGTGTGAATCATGAAAGGAGGTATTTGAGGGGAATCAAAATTAAGTACAGGAATTTTATTATTTTCTGAATTTAGGGTTGAGTTTGTTGAAAAAATGTCAACAAGAAGGTTGGCTTTTCCACGTGGGTCACTCACTAGATTTCCATCTGGGGACTGTAACGGTGGAATGGAAGAGGTGGTAGTGAAGTTAGTTTTGAATGAATTAAGGGTTGACCAGAATATTTTGTTATCATTTGGATTGTTTAGTAGTTTGTCAGCTTGTCTATGCAGAAAGTTTGATTTAGAAAGATTGATAATAGTTTTGGCATGGTTTCTGATATTTTTATAATAGTTAAAGGGTTCTTTGGTTTTGGTCCTTGTATAAGTGTTATAGGCAAATGTTTTATGTTCTGTTACCCTTGCACAATTGTGGTCAAACCATTTAGGGGAATTACAACTTTTTCTGTAACTATGATGGGGAATGAATGTTTCCATGCCGACTTTAATGAAATCCTGTATGTGGCCCAATGTGGAATTTGCATCATGGGATAAAAAGGAGGTCCAAGGAACATCGATGAGAAAATTTTGAAGTCCCTCCCAGTCTGCCCTGTCATAGTGCCATTTAGTCATCACGACAGGTTCAGAGCAGGAGGGTGTGGTAGGTGTGAAACTGGTGGCTTGAATCAGAAAATGATCCGAGGATCCGAGGGGGGACTTCAGTTCGACATCATAATTATCTGAATTGGTTAGAAACAAGTCCAATAGGTGGGGATTTTGATCGGGGTTGTCTGGTACACGGGTGGGTTGACTGACTAACTGGGTGAGATTAAATGAGTCTGCAAATAGCTCACATTCAAGACCAGAGTCATCAGTTCTGGGTGAATAAGTGAGCCATTCGACATTATGGATTATAATATCACCCTGAATAGTAATTTCTGATGCAGCATTAATGTTGAGGACACTTAGTTGTGACGACAGAGAGTCAAATAAACTAGGCTTTGAAGTGACATTAGGGGAATGATAAGCACAACAAAAATACTTAATTTTACAAAAAGAATTAGCCAGTATTCTTGCTTCATGACCTGCCCACCTCCATTTCTGTTCCTTTATAACTTCTGTGATGTCTTTTACTTCAGTCTGCTCTCACACCCAAGTCGAGCTTTTCCTGTCTCGGAAAGATATTCTCAACATTGACCTTTCCATTGCTGCTTCAGAATGGATCAGTTGATTATCCATCGGTTTTGTCAGTTTCCAGGCCTCACAACTTTTTTTTTTTTTTTTTTGAGAGGAAGAAGGAACCAAAGGCCATGAGCCCGCAGTAACAGTTCCCTCCAAGAGAAAAACAAAATACAATAGAGAGCCAAATTCAAGATCCGATCATTTTGAGATGCCTGGACACACTGCGTTTGAAAGACTGGAGATCATAGGCAGCAGGAAATACAGACAGAGGGAGACAGTTCCAGAGTTAACCTGTTGCATAAATGAAAGACTGGGAATAACGGTTAACTCTTGCATTAGAGAGTTGGACAGAAAAGGGATGAGAATTTGCTACGCACCCGTCGTAGAGGTGGAGGAATGCAAGCAGACAGTTCAGAGGAGCAGTGACCATTAAAGTAGCGATCTATCTATCTATATACCTAGGCTGCTTCCCCCAAGGAAAGGGAGGTAGCCGAGACAGGACGACACACTCCCCATTTAGTCATCCATTCAAACACATTCATTCGCATCTTAGCCCCAAAAGGGAGAACGGACAGATCTTCACCGCACCACACCGCACAAGGGTCAACTGCGCAATGCAATCAGTGACATCCGCAGCAGGGCCCGACAGCAGAACTGGTTTACCCCTGCCACATCATAACAGACCCATCCCCTTACCCGCACCTGACCTGACTAGCTGATCAGACCAAATGCGGGAGAATATCCCCTCAGGGCTGCGTCATCACTTATTCATTCAAAATTTCTCTCCATTTATTTCTGTCATGCACAGCCACTCTTCCTTGCTCAACAGACATCCCTCTCGCATCCAGCGCTCTCTTCACACTGTCCATCCATCCTATTCGTGGTCTTCCTCTCAGCCTTACACCTCTCACATCAGATCTAGTTATCCTTTTCACCAATCGCTCATTATCCATTCTCTCCATATGCCCAAACCATCGCAACTCCCTCTGCTCAACTCTACCAGCCATCTCCCGAACAACTCCAGTTCTCCTTTGCACTTCATCATTTCGCACCTGATCCATACGCGTCACTCCACACATACTCCTCAGACACCTCATCTCCATTACATTCAAACTTTTCCTCTCTGCTACACCCATATTCCATGTTTCAGCCCCATATAACGCAGTCGGTACCACAACACCCTCATACAGCCTTCTCTTTACATCCATTCTAAGCGAACGACATTTAAACACTTTTTTCATTCCTCCCAGCACCTTTCCTACTTCATTTATTCTAAACTTCACTTCTGCATCTATTCTTCCATCCACAGCAACATGTGACCCTAGATATTTAAAACAATCTACCTCCTCAAGCAACTCACCATTCAAAACTATATTCATCCCCCTACCATCTACCAACCTCGTACACTTCATCACTTTACTCTTATTCTCATTTACTTTCAATTTCCTCCTTTCACACACCCTTCCAAACTCCTCTACCAACGGTCTCAATCTCTCCTCTGAATCAGTCACCAGTGCAGTATCATCTGCAAACAGCAGCTGCTTCAGATTCCACTCTCCACCATCAACATTCACCAGACTCAGACCTCCACCTAAAACTCTTGCATTCACCTCCCTTACAACACCATCCATGTAAATATTAAACAACCAAGGTGACATCACACATCCCTGTCGCAGCCCCACTCTCACGGGAAACCAATCACTCACAGCATTTCCGACTCTTACACACGCTCTACTATTTACATAAAAACTTTTCACCCCTTTTAGTAACCTACCATCAAGTCCATACAATCTTAAAACAGTCCACAAAGCCTCCCTATCAATTCTATCATACGCTTTCTCTAAATCCATAAATGCCCAAAACACATCCTTGCCTTTCGCTAAATACTTTTCACACACTAGTCTCACAGCAAGCACCTGATCAACGCATCCCATCCCTCTCCTAAAGCCACACTGCTCATCACCAATCACTCCCTCGGTACCCCCCTCTAACTCTCATAATTAACACTCTACCATACATCTTACCTACAACACTCAACAGACTTATACCCCTAAAGCTAGTACAGTCATACTTATCACCCTTGCCTTAATACAACAGGACCACACAAGCACTTGCCCAGTCAATTGGCACCATACCTTTCTCAAAGCACTCATTCAACAATCTTACTAACCAGTCAACAATAAAGATGCAACAGTGTGGCGAAGAGACAGAGGTTGAAGGGAGTCAGTAAGAGGAGGAGAGTTAATGAGACGAAAAGCCTTTGACTCCACCCTATTGAGAAGAGCTGTATGTGGGGAGCCTCCCCACACATGAGAGTTGTACTCCACACAGGGGCAGATAAAACCCCTGTATAGAGTCAACAATTGTGCAGGGGTAAAGAAAGAGTGGAGTCGGCTTAGCACACCCAATCTCTTGGAAGCAGATTTTACAAGAGATGTAATATGATCTTTCCAAGATAAGTCCCGAGTAAATGAAACCCCAGGCATGTTCAAGGATCATGCAGGATTAAGCTGAATATTATTAAACATTAGTGGGTATACCTGAGGAAGATTTTGTCAGGTTGATAGGTGTAAGAACTGAGTCTTAGATGCATTAAAAACAATCATATTATTTTTACCCCAGTCAGAGATACGAGCGAATTCAGACATTAGGTGTGCCATAGCCTCATCCCTTGTTGGTTGAAGTAACTGTTGAGATGGGCGTTGCGGGAACCGAATGGTAAGGTGAAGGGTGGAGTCATCAGCGTATGAGTGGATAGGGTTAGATGTGCAGCTTATAAGATCATTGATGAATAAAAGGAAGAGAGTTGGTGATAGGACAGAGCCCTGAGGAACACCACTGTTGATAGATCTAGGAGGAGAACGATGGCCGTCTACAACAGCGGCTACAGAGCGACCAGAAAGGAAGCTAGTGATGAAGGCACAGATAGAAGGATAGAAACCGTAGGAGGGCAGTTTGGAAATTAAAGACTTATGCCAGACTCGATCGAAAGCCTTTGAAATGTCAAGTGCAATGGCAAAGCTTTTGCCGAAGTCCCGAAAGGAGGATGACCAGGAGTCTGAAAGGTAGGTGAGAAGATCGCCAGTGGAGCGTCCCTGATGGAACCCATACTGATGGTTGGAAAGAAGGTTGTGATAGGAAAGAGGCCTTAAAATTTTTCTATTGAGAATTGACTCGAAAACTTTTGAAATACAGGACGTTAAAGCAATTGGACGATAGTTGGAGGGTTGGGAGTGGTCACCCTTCTATGGGACTGGCTGAATGAGAGCAAACTTCCAGCAAGAAGGAAAGGTACAAGTTGGCAGACAAAGGCGAAAGAGTTTGCCTAGGCAGGGTGTAAGTACAGAAGCACAGTTCTTGAGAACAACAGGAGGGACCCCATCAGGCCCATATGCCTTGTTAGTACTGAGGCCAGTGATGGCAGAAAATACATCAGCTGAAGAAATTTTAATGTCAGCCATGAGGAAGTCAGAGGGGGGAAGTGATGGAGGAACAGCACCGGAATCGTCTAAGGTGGAATTGGAGGAGAAAGTCTGTGCGAAGAGATCTGCTTTATCAGTAGAAGAAATAGCTACAGAACCATCAGAGTAGAAAAGAGGAGGGAAGGATGATGATGTATAGTTGTTAGAAAGGTTTTTGGCAAGGTGCCAGAAGGAGCGGGAAGAATTCAAGTTGGAGAGTTGAGAGCATTTAGTACGGATGAAATTATTTTTAGCAGAGCGAAGAACAGACTTAGCACAGTTCCGGGCAGAAACGTAAAGATGATGTGATTCAGGGGTGGGTTGGCTCTGGTACCTTTTGTAGGCCCTCTGCTTGTTGCAGACAGCATTAGAACAAGCGTGATTAAACCAAGGCTTTCTTGCGTTAGTCAAAGGATATGAGAAAGGAATGTATGCTTCCATGCCCGAGAGAATAACCTCCGTAACGCGCAAGGCACACTCAGATGGCTCATGGCCATGGAAGCAATAATGATTTCAGGGAAAATCAAAGAAGTACTGCCTGAGGGCCACCCAGTCCGCGGCTCCAAAATGCCACAGACGACGTTTCTCCTGGAGGGTCCACAGGCCGTACCGGAGTGATAGGACAGGTTAAGGTGATAAGGTTGTGATCGGAGGAGCCCAACGGAGAGAAAAGATTAACAGAGTAAGCAGAAGGATTAGTTGTGAGGAAGAGGTCAAGTATGTTGGAGCTTTTCCCAAGGCGGTCAGGGATACGGGAAGGGTGCTGTACAAGCTGCTCTAGGTCATTAAGGATAGAAAAGATGTAGGCTTGTTCACCAGGTGGATCAGTGAAAGGAGAGGAGAGCCAAAGGTGGTGGTGAACATTGAAATCTCCTAGAATGGAGATTTCAGAGAAAGGAGAAATTGTCTCCATAGCTGGGATTGTACATTCGTTATATACTTTTTGTTTCGTAAACACTGGCAAGTTACTTTTTATGATGTTCACTGAAAGATTTCTATCCACATATATACTGTATGTTTTTTTTTTTTTACCCCTTCATGGCTGTCAACATCAAATGAAATTTTACCATAGAATAGCCGCTGTCATCATTCGAGCGCAGCTGATAAAAAAATGGTGAAAACTTTTTAAAAGTGAACGAACTTTTTAACATTATGAGATTGACTTACAAAACACTTCCATGCACCCCATCGATCATTTCAGAGCCTGCTGCTGTGATGAGTGGATTTTTAATTTTTTCGTTCTTGGCCATGCCTAAACAGGCACAACTACTGTACATCCATTATCTCGACCCACATGAAAATATCATCTTTCTCCTCCTTTGCGACACACACAAAACCACCCTGTTTGCAAATTTGAATAAATACAGGCAAATACAAAAAAGACATGATAATAAGGGAAAAATAATTTTTTGTTTTGATGTCTTTACTTGCTTGCTCAGGTTTGTTTTACTGGTTTGGATCATTCAATGCGACTTTTAGAAAACTTAAAACTTTTGGGATGTGAACGAACATCTGGGATATGAAACTGACCTTTTCACAAAGGTGTGTATAAAGGTCGATGTCTTCACTCCCACTGAGCTCTGTAGTAACACATTCTGGAGATGACTTTTTTTCCTAGGCACTTTTTAAGGATATTTAGTTGACTAAACACTTCGTTAAAATTAATAAAGAAGAGTTTATGTTTTATTCTTGATACATCTGTTAACACCGAATAAATAATAATAATTATATAGCAGTATATGGCAGTCCCATCTGCGTCCTGATTGGCTAGCTATTATGACGTCACTAGCTCCGCCCCCGTACCACACGTCACTTGGCGGGAAGGTGGTTTGTTTGTGCTTACGTTCTATATTTGTAGCAATGGTGTGCTGTGTTCTCACTGCATGCAAAATTGACCTGAAAAACAGAAGGAAGTTTGTATCTTTTCATGTAATTCCGCAAAACCAACACAAGGTATTACGAAAGTGTCTAGATGTCTGCAAAAGAAAAGATCTGTCACACGTCAGGCAAGTATAACCATGGCATTTTGTTTGCACCCTGCATTTTTCACCCCAGTGCTTTAACTTTCACCTGTCATATGACAATGTCAAGCTGCCTTTAAAGCAAAGTTCATGCCCTGCTTTAAATCTACCAAGACTAGGAAACAACATTGGCGATCTTGTTTCGTATGATTAATTATAGCGTACCAGTATTTTACCAGAGCCGACATTTTGCTTTCAAAATTGATTTTTTTGTGGAAATAAAAGATATAAGCCTCCAGTACCATTTCATTTATCCATTAAGTGTCACTATAATAAAACTTCTGTCAATTTCAGCACTACTCGATAGGTCTGTAGATTTTGTTGTCATTGCTGTGGAAGTGCAGTATTTTCATCAGACTAGACTGTTGTCTTCAGTGCAGAGAATGGGCTACTGAACTTACCGGTCGTCTAGCGAGTTTTGTCATTGATGTCATGTATGAAATTAATTATGAATATATGGACTATCGCATTAGTTTTCCAATATATTCGAGTTTTCTTTATGCGGTAGAGAATTTTCTATGAATAATGATACCAGTCAATTGTGTATAACTACTGCAGAGAAAACATATGTTAATGGAACATTATTATTATTATTATTATTATTATTATTATTATTATTACTATTATGATTGGGCTTAGAATGTCTTGAATGATCATTACCAGTTGCTAAATACGAAACTCGATGGACGCCATGTATAGTAACACGGATTTTCTGCTGTGTAATTAACAGCATTTGGTTCTGTCGTTTAAATTCTTATATAATCAAGGTCCTTATCAGTAATGCCTCAGCCTATGGCTTCCTTATCGCAAAGTTTGACAAGGTAAAGTCTTTCAGATTATGCTTCGTAATTACAGTAAGGCATGATGGAGAGAGGATTACGATAGTTAGGACTTATTTTTTTCCCCCCTTGGTTTCCGTTAGTTTTGTTTTTAAGCTCACCATGTTACTGCACGTCCCCAAACTGGGTATTGCCTTTGCTAATATAACTGCAGTATCAGTTTTATGCCAAGTTTTCTCCCCATTTTTTTTTTTTTTTTTTTTTGGCCTATCGACCATTGGGGCCAAAGCCCCTGGTCATTAAGGCCGTATATATATATATATATATATATATATATATATATATATATATATATATATATATATATATATATATATATATCACACCACACACTTCCATGCATATATACAGACACACTTTCATGCACATACATATATATATAATAATTTTTATTTTTTTTATTTTTTGTATTTTTATTTTTTTGGTTTTACATTTTTTAAACCTTATATTATAAAGAAAAACCTACTCTAAAGACTCTAATCACGTATCAGACAAATCGCTAACCTATACTAAATCCTACAGAGACAAATAGCTAGACCTACACTAATGGTAAAAATACCCCGACCAAGAGAACACCATCGACTGCAGATATGTAATGCTTTTCTACATTACATACCTGCACTCATCACCTGCTGACTGTCAGTCGAGGCACAACCTAATATAGGGGACATCAATATATGAAAGAGAACCAGACGAGTCAGGAACATTTCCATATGTCAGCTGTCGGCCCTAGTTAGAACAACTTAAACAAGGTGGTATAAGGTATTTACATAACGTACAAAAAGTGAAGGACCTCGCCCAACAGACCACCATCGACTGTAACTGCCCAATACCTTTCTATATTGCACTCTTACACTCACCAGCTGGTAACTGTCAGTCGAGGAACAGGGTTTAATGTAGGGGACATCAATATTAGAAATAGATCAGTGGGAAGGAGGAACTATTTCAAATAAGTCAACTGTCAACCCTAATTAATAGTACAATATATGTACATAATTACAGTCGATAAAAAACAAAACCATACAGTAAAAAAGTCACATCACTCTGATCAGTCCGGTCTCTCTCAAGAAAGCCATCAATTTATCAGTCATAACAATGTCCCCATCACCCAGGATAGTGGAAAGGGTGAGGGGAACGTCTGCTGCGCCGCAGTAATTTATAAGTGAAGCACGTTCACGAATAAATCGCCACACACACCACAAAGCCAGCCAGGAGACAGGACGTGTGTGCTGGGCAATCCCCAGGTCCTGTTCTCCCCACTTACTACTTTTTAACCAGCCCATACCCCACTGACTGGGCTAATGTATGGCCCGGCCTACACTATATGTACAGGAAATCTTTGAACGAACGGACGATTAAATCGCCGACAGCGCAGGATGATATGACTGATAGATAACACTGCATCACAGATGTCACAGTGTGGTGGGAATCGTTTTTCCATATAAGGTTTCATGTGCGTAAGCATGGTGGCATTAAGCTGTAATCGCGCCAACACTTACAGGAAGCCACCGGCATTTTATGATGTATCTCTGCATGTGCAGATAGGCTGTGGTAAGGGGGCGTGGCCAAGATGGGCCTGAGTAAACGATGCCAATTAGTTAATTTCCTTGAGCCCCACATGCACACACCTCTATACACACGTTGCACCTGAAACTCTCATACGCAGTGTTGCCACAGGTACGATAATTATCGTATAAATATGATAATATTGCCTCTGGTACGATGTATGATACCATTTTCTATTATCGTGCGTTTGGTACGATAATTCTGGGTTGAAAGCATGGCAGAAAATTTTGTAACACACATAGCTAATCATGCACAGCTGTTTCACAAATTGACAGATGAGGATCTTAGGGGCTAATGGAATGGTGATTATTGAACATACTTTATGGTCTTACAGAGTTGCTGTCTGCAAGAGTTAGTACATTTCTATGACTTACCTTTAAATTCTATGGACTGCATTCTGCAGCTGGTCAGACTTGTTTTTAGTGGCAGAAAGGCTACTTCTTTTCCTTGTAATATTATTTTTGTAATAAAGAATATGATTATATTATTATAGTATTTTTAGAATCATATATTCATGGTATGCTTTAATTCTGATACAAAATAAAAAGTGATAAATATACACCTGAGTATACTTCAGTACCTAACAAAATTACCGTTCTGATGAAGATAATTGTAACGGGTAAGTTTTCAGTAAATACACCAAGGTATCAACGACGATTTTAAAATACATCAGATTATTAAACACTATAAAAAAGAATATTATTGAGAGTACAATAATTCCGATGAAAAAACGATAATTTTGAAGAGCCGGTACGAGAATTCCAATCAAAACGTGTGGCAACACTGCTCATACGTCATTTGTCAGTTCACCACTTCCTGCTGTGACGTGTGGTTGTATGATTTTTTTTTGCTCGTGGCCACGCCTAAACTCACATAGTTACACCCATTCTCCGACCCAGACAGAAAATATCATCTTTCTCCTCCCTTGTGAAACACATCCAACCACCTAGTTTTCGATTATGAATAAATACTGGCATAAACTGTAATGCTAGGTGTTTTAAGTTCGGCTTCTGGTCCCACAAACGCCTAGTGCATAGCGGGACTCTTTCGAGACCGGGGCTTAGACAAGTAAGAGAGATGCAGGACACAAAAACTCCAGGCAACAACCTTACACGTGTATTGCTTAGTTAGACACGGGAATCAGTAGATGTTACAGGCACAAGTATACTGGGCGATTATAAACTCTTATGTCTAGATATGGTTAGCAGTATCGGGCAGGACACTATTTTGGGTCCACAGTGAATAGCACTTGAGGCAGAGCATCCTTAATCAGGGAAGTCCAGGTTTTCTGTTGGTGGAGTTGTTAGGGTTATTTCTCACTGGGGAGTGTTGTTAAGGCACTGGGGTCTGATTGTGATCTTAGTATTACGAGATATTTTCTGGTGGTAGCGTTTTTACCTCGTTACCCTTGACTTGTATTTTGCTTTTAAACTGTTACTGTCACTCACTCCACTTTGATGTTATTATTGAATCTGTCAGAGGGGTGGCTCACTATGCCGTCCCCTGGGTCACATACTCTGTTCACTGTATCTATTCTCTCCACAACTTTGGCTTTATCACTGACTTCCACTCGAGGGTTAATTCACTATTCTGCCTTTGCACAGCGTGATCACTGACATTACACAATTACTGTCACTCCGGTTGAATCTGGCACCGTGGCGGTCAGGTGCACGGGCGGAGGGGCGGCACAGCTCTGCTACTGATGGGGCTGGGCACCACCGGGGGCCTCTGTACCTAGAGGCCATGGGATCACGCGCAGGGGTGTCCGTTCTCGTCCAGGGCTGTGGGTGGTGAAGGGCCCTGTGCTCTTAGGGCTGGGGACAGAAGTGAGGCCCTCAGGGCTGGGGCTGAACAATTGCCTGAACCGGTCGTTCAGGCTCCTGATGGAGGATGAGGACCTCCGCCGTCGAGGTGTGGGGAATTCCCGCCTAGGAGTTCTGGGGGCAATCTGGGGTCGAGGGCTGTGGTCCCTGGGGCTTGGCAGCGCTGACAGGAAGAGGCTGTGGCACCGGTCTGCGTCAACATCTGTCAGGTGGGTCTCCTCCAGAGCCAGTTGTAGGAAGCAGAGGCCGGGTGAGACTACAGGACCTCTCCAATACTCCTCTACACCCAAGACTTCCTCTGTGTTAGGGGTCGGGGAACAGGCGTCAGTTCCAGGCAGTGGAGGGGCTACAGGCCGTCTCTTGTCGTAGGGCCCGACTACTGGCCATGGCTTCCTGGGGGCGCGGCTATAGGCCGTCGCCAAGGCTCAGCTACTGGCTGTGGCCTGTGAGAGTGGATGGCTGCCAGCAGACCCAAGGGTACTTTAGGAGCAGCTACAGGCCGTCTGACGAAGGTGGAAGCGGCTACAGACTGTCTCCTTCAGGAGGGGTGTTGAGTGGCTACAGGCCATCTCAGGGGGAACACCTTCAGAGCAGCTACAGGCCGTCTCCTTCAGGAGGGGTGAGCAGCTACAGGCCGTCTCCTTCAGGAGGGGTGAGCAGCTACAGGCCGTCTCCTTCAGGAGCGGTGAGCAGCTACAGGCCGTCTCCTTCAAGAGGGGTGTTGAGTGGCTACAGGCTGTCTCAAGGGGAACATCTTCGGAGCAGCTACAGGCCATCTCAGGGGGAACACCTTCGGAGCGGCTACAGGCCATCTGGCGAAGGCTGGAGTGGCTACAGGCCGTCTCCTTCAGGAGTGGGTTTGAGTGGCTACAGGCCATCTCCTGATTACCCTCAGAGTGGCTATAGGCCGTCTCCTTAGCAAGGGGCGAGCGGCTACAGGCCATCTGACGAAGGCGGGAGCAGCTACAGGCCGTCTCCTTGGAACCCTCAGAGCGGCTACAGGCCGTCTCCTTAAAGAGAGGTGAGTGGCTAAAGGCTGTCTCTGGGATGCTGGCAGGAGCTGGATAGGCAGCACCACCCCTTAGTTGGTTGGTGAAGGCTTGGCTGGAAGGTAGTTTGGTATTCCTGCTACCGTGACAGCGGGCAAGCTCCGGGTTACAGGGGCACGCAGCCCAGGCTGACTTAGGCCGTTGTCGCTCCGAGTCCCGGCGCACTGTCATTGCTCCTCTGTGGGCTCCTCTTGGGGGTGTCTGGGTATTCTCGAGGGCACTATACTGCATTTTACCACCATCTGCTGGGAAAAAGTCATGTCCCCATGACTGGAGGTGGTAGACTTGCTATCACAGGTGGCATAGACTGGCTGCAAGTGTCGGAGGAGGGCGTGCCAGGCTGTGGTGGCGGTGTTCTCATCCTGTTCCTCATCGCAGGTGAGGAAGAGTGTGGATGTGGTGGTGGAGGAGCGGAGGAGTTGAAGAAGGTGGTGTGGTCCTCGGACTCGCTAGTTACGTCCAAGTGACGGTGCCCATACAGCTTGCCGTATTTTCATGATGGTAGTTGTTGCCCATGGTGTGGTGTGGTGTTGAATGCTTGAGATGGATGGTGTGTGTCAGGTTTTATGCCAGGATAATGAGGCCTCACGTCTCGGGGGAGTGTAGGTGGCTGGGATTTGTGCTTGATGTATCCTGAGTGTGAGATGGTTTAGGGCAGGGGTGGGAGTGTGATTTTGCAGTGAGGCGGGTGGGGTGGGAGAGTGGGTGTTTCAGGCGGGTGGGCGGGAGAGGCACCCGGAGTGTGTGGTGGTTGTTTTGAGGGTAGGTGTGGATGGTGATGTGGGTGTGTAGGGTTGGCTTGGGTGTGAGGTGCATGGGGTGGTTGGGGCAGGGCGTGGGGAGTTGGGAGTGGGGGTGTGTGTGGGTGGTGGGCTGGAGGGTGTGGGGGTGTGGTGGGTGATGGCTGAGATGGGGGTGTGGGGGTGGGGGTGGGACACATGGTGGTGGGTGCGGGGGAGGAGGCGGCAGGTAGGGAAGGTGAGAGAGAGTGGTGGGGTGTTGGTGGTGTCAGTGGGTTGTCAGGTGAGGTGTGATGCGACATGACGGAAGGTGAGGCAGAAGTGGCGGGGGAGGGGGAGGGGGAGGGGGATGGGGAGGAGATGTAGCAGTCATAGATAGTAGAATGGGGCGGCGTGGGAGTAGAGGGTGGGACGGGGCACAGGGCCAGGGCGGTTGGGGCAGGATTGCGGAAGGGGCGCGCATGCCAGTTTCGGAGGGTGCGAGGAGTGCCGTGGTAGTTAATGGTAACCTGATAAGGGTTAGGGACACGGGTGATGGTGTGGGGTCCCTTGAAGCAGGGTGTGAGCTTGTGAGGGGTAGAGAGCTGGGCTAACATGACTGTGTCACCCGGTTTGTAGGGGTTGGAGGCAGTGTCGGGGCTGAGGTCTAGGTTGTGTTGGAGGTGGGTTAAACGGCATTTGAGGTGGTGTAGTGGGTCCGTCATGGGAGCAGAGGTGGGGGGTTGTAGATGCTGCCGAAGGGGCAGAAGGAGGGGCGTTTCTCCAAACACTCGCTCATATTGTGAAATTCCGTCCTCTCGGGAGCAGGAGTTGATGCCCCATTGTACGATTTTTACATGGCAGGCCAGTCATCATTCTTAGTGGCTTCTATTCAGGTGCAGAGCTGATTCATCAGTGTATGATGGCTGAGCATTTCCTTGTGGCCAGTAGGGGGAAGAGTGGGAGATGTTGTATCCGAAGATATGGGCCAGATCTTACTGGTGAATTCGGGTGCATTATCTGAGTGGATCGCTTGGGGAATGCCAAAATAGGGGAATATGTGCCGAAGGAGGGCATCGGTCACTGCGACAGCATGGTGTTCCTTCACTGGGCAGGCCACAATGAATTTGGAATATGTGTCGATGAAAGTGATAACATATCTATAGCCCGATTTTGGAGGTAAAGGTCCGACCATGTCAATCTCTAACAGCTGCCAGGGTTTGTTGTCGGTGATATGGCCCATTGGCCCTGAGGTGCTGGTGATGTCTTTACCAAGGGCGCAGTCGCAGCAGGTTTGGATAATTTCCATGGTAAGGGCGGAAGAGTTGGGCGCCCAGTAGGTGTCATTCAAAACCTACAGCATTTTTTTGTACCCAGGTGAATGCTGTTGTGGGTGTGAAGGTGTGACAGGGCATCAAGGGCGGTGTCAGGGGCTAGGAGGATATGACCTGATGGGGTTAGGAGGTAGTCGCCCTCGCAATACAGTTTTTTGAAAAGGTGGTGGGGAATCCAAAGGGGCAGCTCCTTGCGGTGCCACTGTTGGGGGAGGTCTGGTTCTGGCTGGGCAGCATGGATGGGGAGCCAAGAGAGGGCGTCCGCGCTGGTATGGAGTTTGCTGGGGCGGTATGAAATTTCGTAATTGAATTCCTCCAGTGTTTTGCGCCATCGGATGAGCTGGGCATTGTGGGTGTCAGACTGCTGTAACCACGGGAGGGATTGGTGGTCTGTAATGATGGTGACTTGGGTCCCAGAGAGATATGCCCGGAAGTGCTCAAGCGCACATATGATGCCCAAGCATTCTCACATGGTGGCAGCACAGTTTTTTCTCCGCCTGATTTAGGGTATGGCTGGCACAGGCGATGATGTGTTCATGGCACTCTTGGACTTGCGCTAACACGGCGCCAATGGCAAGGAGGGAGACGTCAATATAGAGGCGGAATGGGAGGGCATAATCAGGAAAGGCCACGATGGGGGCGGAAACGAGCTTGTCTTTAAGCTGCTGGAAGGCAGCTTGTCTCTTGTCCGTCCAGAGGAATGGTTCCCCCTGACGGGTAATGTCATCGAGTGGTTTGGTGATGTGGGCAAATCCCTTCACGAAGCGGCAGTAATAGGACGTCAAGCCGAGGAAGGCTCTGATCCCGTGAACGTCCTATGGTAGGAGTATGACCGCAATGGCGCGGAGTTTGTCAGGGTGGGGAGATATGCCTGCCTGGGAGATGATGTGCCCCAGGAACGAGATGGTTCTGGCAGCTAAAATGCACTTGGTGGACCGGAGTTTGAGGCCTGCCTGTCGGATCCTGGTAAAAACCCTGAGGAGGCACTGCAGGTGGTCGGCCCAGGTCTGGCTGAAAACAGTGACATCATCCAAGTACGTGAGGCAGATCTCCCACATGAGACCGCTGAGGACGGATTCCATTAACCTGGAGAAGGTGGCAGGGGCATTGCGAGGCCAAACGGCAGGACATTAAACTCGTAATGTTTCCCATTGCTGGTTGAGAAAGCAGCTGCCAATACCCTGAGTGGAGGTCCAGGGTAGAGAACCAGGAGGTTCCATACAGGAATCCAGGGAATCGTCTATGCGTGGAAGTGGAGTGGCGTCTTTGGTAGTTACGTCATTAAGCCGGTGGTAGTAGACGCAGAACCGCATCATGCCATCCTTTTTTTTTTTACGAGGACGATGGGGGAGGACCAGGGGCTGGTGGAGAAGGAGACGACTCCAGCTTCGATCATCTCCTGCACCTGGCGGTCTTCCTCTTCCCGCTGCTTGGGGTTCTTCCATCGGGATGGCTGTCGGATCGGCGGGCCCGTCGTATAAATTTCGTGAGCCAGGTAGGTGGAGTGTCCAATGTCAGATGGTCCTGCTGCGAGCAGATCCTGGAAATCCAGGAGTAGGCGGCGGAGGGTGTCTGACTGATGGGCGGAGAGATGGTCGGGGATAGGGGGCAGGGGGGTGGGGGAGTGGGAGGGGAAAGGGGCGCAGGGCTCGGCTTCCTTTATCTCTCCGATTATGAGCCCTTTTGGGAGGGTGAGGGGCAAGGGGGCGAGGTTGGCAATCCGGACTGCCGTGTGGTGTGGGGGAAGGAAAGCTGGGGGCAGAAGGCAGGCCGAGAGGGTTCCGGGCGGCAGTAGTGGGGAAAATAGGACAGACGGGCCAGAGGCAGGTTAAGGGGCACCCAAGCTTCATGGTGGGGGGGAATGGTAACTGCGGCAGAAATGGTGGCAGGAAAAGAAGGGGGAGCGTTGGGAGGAGAAGAGGGGGGGGGGGGGACAGAGTCTTCTGGCCGGGGCTGTGGCGTACAGGTGCAGACAGCCTGGGGGGGAGGGTTGGGTAGTGCACGGAACTGGAGCTGTCTGTTGCAGCAATCTATGGTGGCTCCTAACTTCTGCAACAGGTCCAACCCCAGGTATCCATCGTAATTTCAGCAGGAAGGGTCGAGTATTATGAACTGGTGTTGGGTCGACACCAGTTAGTGGGTGTCGACTCTTAGGGCCCATGTCTCCCCACAGATGGGCTGGGGGCCATCCCCCACATCCACAAGGTGAGTAGCTGTGGGGCGGAGCGGGTCAAAAGTCGATTTGTGATGGGAGAAGTAATGGCTATACAGGCAGGACCTGGCCGCTCCTGTATCGACCAGATGTCTGGCTTTCACCCCGTTCAGCTTCATCTTGTGGTAAACTGGGGGGCGATATTTGGGGGAAATGGGCCCCCACCACTGTGGAAGGGTGTGGGGGCGGGCCTAAAAATCCAGCTGTCTGGGGCCTCCTTCTTCTTGCTCCAGCTCCTGTTCCCTGGGGTCGGTCTTCTCTGTAGGTGCAGGTTCATCCTCTGTTGCCTCGTCCTCTAGAGAGGAGACTTTGCGTTGGCCTGGAGTGGTAGCTTTCTGATGTGCAGCCTTTAACGGATCTCGGATATTGTGCAGTGGGCACCTGGAGCTGCACGTTGAGAATTCCCAGGGATTCACAAAGATGAGGTTAGGGTTCTCCCTGTGGGCAGGGCGCCGGTGTGTGGGGTGTGCCCTAGGTGGGCTAGGTGCTGGGGTGGTGCTGGTACGGGGCATAGGCGGACGTGGCTTGACTGGGGGAGCCAGAATTTTGGTGGGAAACTTCCTTACCACACTGATCTGCTGGGGTGCGTGACGGGAGGTCAGGAAGCGCTGTATCAGTTGGACGTCCTTATCCATGTCTCCAGTCAGGTCATGGATTGTAAAGTGCTCTTTTACCACACTGGGGAGCACTCTCAGGAGAGCATTAAAGGTATGTTGTTCTCGGGTTTCATCATCTGCCTCCGGGTAGGCAACGGTGACCAGGCGTCTTGCCCGGATTAGGGTATCGTCTAAGTTCCCATCGAAAGTCAAACTACCCAGTTGGAAGAGTGCCACCACCTAGTGATGGGGTGATGGCTTGGATCACGAATCTCGTGAAAATCTGCCTGGTGAGCTCCGGGACAATTTTGGGTGTTATATTAGCTGCCGCTTTGCACAGCAGTGGGAGTGGAACTGCAATTTTTTGTTGGTCGTTTTCAAAACTGATATCTAGCAAAGGTTTAATAATCGCCAGATATGTGTGAACATCATACTGTTCGGGGTCGAACTTAGACAATTGCACGTGTGGTTTGGTGCCATTTTTCCGGTATTTCCTGATTACCTCTCTCGTATGCCCAGGCCAAGAACCACCACTGTCCACCAGTGTAATATTAGGTGTTTTAGGTTTGGCTTCTTGTTCCGTAAATGCCTAGCTCTTAGCGGGGCTCTCTTTCGCGACTGGGGCTTAGACAAATAAGAGAAAGGCAGGATACAAAAACTCCAGGCAACAACCTTACACGGGAATCAGTAGATGTTACAGGCACAAGTATACTGGGCGATTATAAACTCTTATGTCTAGATATGGTTAGCAGTATCACGCAGGATATTGTTTTGGGTCACAGTGAATAGCACTTGAGGCAGAGCATCCTTAATCAGAAAAGTCCAGGTTTTCTATGTGTGTGGAGTTATTGGGATTATTTCTCACTGGGGAGTGTTGTTAAGGCACTGGGGTCTGATTGTGATCTTAGTACTACGAGATATACAGTATCTGGTGGTAGCGTTTTTACCTCGTTACCCTCGACTTGTATTTTGCCTTTAAACTGTTACTGTCACTCACTCCACTACTTTGATGTTATTATTGAATCTGTCAGAGGGGTGGCTCACTATGCCATCCCCTGGGTCACATACACTGTTCGCTGTATCTATTCTCTCCACCACTTTGGTATTATCATTGACTTCTACTCAAGGATTTATTCACTATTCTGCCTTTGCACTGCTTGGTCACTGACATTACACAATTACTGTCATTCTGGTTGAATCTGGCACCGTGGCGGTCAGGTGCACAGGCGGAGGGGTGGCACAGCTCCTCTACTGATGGGGCTGGGCACCACAGGGGACCTCTGTACCTAGAGGCCATGGGATCATGCGCAGGGGCGTCCGTTCTCGTCCAGGGCTGTGGGTGGCGAAGGGTCTCGGGCTCTTAGGGCTGGGGCCGAACAATTGCCTGAACCAGTCGTTTAGGCTCCTGAAGGGAGGATATGGACCTACGCCATCAAGGTGTGGGGACTTACCACCCGGGAGTTCTGGGGACAGTCTGGGGTTCCCGAGGGCTGCGGTCCTCGGGGCTTTGCGGCGCTGACAGGAAGGGGCTGCGTCACCGGTCTGCATCAAGGTCCTTCAGGTGGTTCTCCTCCAGAGCCAGTTGTAGGGAGCAGAGGCCGGGTGAGACAACAAGGCCTCCCCAGTACACTTCTACGCCCGAGACTCCCTCTGTTTCAGGGGTCGGGGAACAGGCGTCAGTTCCAGGCAGCGGAGCGGCTACAGGCCATCTCCTGCCGTAGGGCCCGACTACTGGCCGTGGCTTCCTGGGGGTGTGGCTACAGATCGTCACCAATGCTCGGCTACTGGCCATGGCCTGGGAGAGTGGGTGGCTGCCAGCAGACCCAAGGGCACCTTTGGAGCGGCTACAGGCCGTCTGACGAAGGTGGGAGCAGCTACAGGCCGTCTCCTTCAGGAGGAGTGTTGAGCAGCTACAGGCTGTCCCAGGAGGAACACCTTTGGGGCAGCTACAGGCTGTCTCCTGACAAAGGCGGGACCGGCTACTGGCCGTCTCTTCATTACCCTCAGAGCGGCTACAGGCCATCTCCTTCAGGAGGGGTGAGCGGCTACAGGCTGTCTCAGGGGGAACACCTTCGGAGCGGCTACAGTCTGTCTGATGAAAGCGAGAGCGGCAACGGGCCATCTCCTTCAGGAGGGGTGTCGAGCAGCTATTGGCAGTCTCAAGGGGAACATCTTCAGAGCGGCTACAGGCTGTCTCAAGGGGAACATCTTCGGAGCGGCTACAGGCCATCTCCTGATGAAGGCGGGAGTGGCTACAGGCCATCTCCTCATTACCCTCAGAGCGGCTACAGGCCATCTCCTTCAGGAGGGGTGAGCGGCTACAGGCCGTCTCCTCATTACCCTCAGAGCAGCTATAGGCCATCTCCTTCAGGAGGGGTGAGCAGCTACAGGCCGTCTCAGGGGGAACACCTTCAGAGCAGCTACAGGGAGTCTGGTGAAGGCGAGAGTGGCTACAGGCCGTCTCCTTCAGGAGGGGGTTTGAGAGGCTACAGGCCGTCTCCTTCAGGAGGGGGTTTGAGAGGCTACAGGCCGTCTCCTTCAGGAGGGGGTTTGAGAGGCTACAGGCTGTCTCCTTCAGGAGGGGGTTTGAGAGGCTACAGGCCGTCTCAGGAAGAACACCTTCGGAGCAGCTATAGGCCGTCTCAGGAAGAACACCTTCGGAGCGGCTACAGGCCGTCTCCTGATTACCCACAGAGCGACTACAGGCCGTCTCCTTAGCAAGGGGCGAGCTGCTACAGGCCGTCTCAAGGAAGACACCTTCAGAGCAGCTACAGGCCGTGAAGGTGGGAGCGGCTACAGGCCGTCTCCTTGGAACCCTCAGAGAGGCTACAGGCCATCTCCTTGAAGAGGGGTGAGCGGCTACAGGCCATCTCTGGGTTGCTGGAAGGAGCTGGATAGGCAGCTCCACCCCTTAGCTGGTTGGTGAAAGCTCACCTGGAAGGTAGTTTGGTATTCCTGCTATGGTGACGGCGGGTGAACTCCAGGTTATAGGGGCACAAGGCCCAGAGCCGTTGTCACTCCGAGTCCCGGCATGCTGCTGTTGCTCCTCTGTGGGCTCCTTGCGGGGGTGTCTGGGTATTCTCGGGGGCACTATACTGCATTTTATAAACATAAAACACTTAAAAATAAAAGAAAAATAATTTTTTTTTTTTTTATATTTTAGGATATTTGCTCAGGTTTGTTGTACTGTTTTGGATCTATTTTACATATTCTTTGCCTTTCACAAGCATAACAGGAATGTTTTCATTGTTCACATGATGGCTTCGTTGATGGAAAGGCCTCCCTTCCCTTCCTGTTAATCAGCTCGTGCGTGATGCAAATGGCAAGTCATTTTGCATTTCAACCCTCACTATTCAGCTTGTACACTCAAGGGATGGCGTTATTCTCATGTAGGTCTTAAGACAGAAACTCTTGCCTCCCTTTTCCAATAAACTCCACCACCCATACTAAAGAAATAAGTCGATACTACCATAAACACAGTAAACACCAGAAAATGCAAAATAAATTCATAATAGATATTTTTTTATTCAAACATCGTGTATTATGTACTGAAAAACTTGAAAATACACCTGTCTAGTAATTTCACACCATTGCAGCACCGCTGACAATGTTCTTGGTTAAAAAAAAAAAAAAAAAAAAAGCACTTCGTGCGATGTTGCAACACTGCAAAACCTACATGTGACCGATATCAGCCGCCAAAATTTACGAATCTTCCGTGTTAGATTGCACGCCACAAGATGGGTTTAGGAAGCTGAAATTTCCACAGCCAGGTGCGTCAGACCTTCCTCTTCAGTATGGCAAGAAAAAAAATAAAAAAAATGGCTGCAGGGTCAGCCTGTGAGGCCCGACAAATTTCATGCGTTGGCCACGCAGTGGTTTAACAGAACAGAAGGAAAAACGAATTTAAAAAAATAATAATAATAATAATTCATACACCAGATGTCCTCCATCCATAAAAAATCTGTAATAGTTGGACCTGAACAGCTGTAGGTTGAAGTTTAGGGGAAAATAACTGGTGAAGCGTGCTACAAAGATAGCCTATACAGTTCAGGGAATAAAGGTTTCTGATAGGCGGAAGTTCTGCAATATGGCAGTGTGGCATTCCAGTCATGAGCACTACCAGATGACCTTGTATCACAGGGGAAGGCATGGAGAGGTGGCACAATGGATGCAACTTCATCTGAGCATGTGCTATAAAAGTAAAATAATACAAGGGAGGCAGCATTCCTTCTTACCTGCAGGTGAGGTTGTTTATTTGTAATGGCAGGGTTATTAATAATTCGAACAGCTTTTTTCTGAATTTCGTCTAGTTACTTTAGTCCAGCCTTCTCACATACACTCCTCAACAGTGAGCAATATACTAGCTGAGAGAGCACATGACCCTTATAAACTCTAGTCAACTGCTCATCAGTGAAGAAGTTACGAACCCTGTACAATAATCCAAGTCTCTTTGAGGTGGTTTTAGCAAGTGATCTGACAGGAGAGGTACAGTTAAGGTCATTGTCAACTGAAACACCGAGAATATGAAGACTTTTCAAGACAGTAGCTTTGAAGGTAATATAGGAATCTGGCAGTATCTGTTTATTAGTAATTTGAATATATTTGGTTTTACTAGCATTAAATGAGACAAGGATGTTTTGCCCCCCTTCAGTGATCCTAGATGAGTCTTGATTTATGGAAATGGCTGTACTGAGCTGTGAATTAGAGATATTAAACTCTGTTAATGGGTGTTTAAGTGTGAATGAACTGTGAAGTTATGAGTCATCTGCATATGAATGGATGGGATTATGGGTGACAGATAAGAGATCATTAATATGAATCTGGTAGGGTTGGAGCCAGAACTGATTCTTGTGGCACAGCAGCATTAACTGAATGGAAATTAGAATATAGATCATCTACTTGTTATCTTTCTGTCACTGAGATGTGAGGAAATCAGAGGAACAAGAGACGTTAGTCCACGGCAACGGAGTTTGGACAGCAGGGAACGGTGCCGCATTCTGTCAAGAGGAAGTATATGAATGGTGGCTCTTTCGTCGTGAAAACCGTATTGTCTGTCACTAATTAGGTATTCGAGATGTTTAACTATGTGCTTATTCATTACGATTTCAAATACTTTACTAAGAGATGTGATAGCTACTGGTCTGTAATCAGAGGGGTCAGAGGAACTTCCTTCCTTCGGATTTAGCTGGATATTGGCTTCTTCCCAAGAATTTGGGAATGAGGAAGTACACAGGCATCGTCTGAATAACTTGACTAGAAGAGAAGCAAATTCTTGAGAGCGCTTTTTAAAAACAATTAGAGGAATTCCTTCTGGGCCTGGTGCTTTGTTGGTTGGTAAATTGTCTATGATGGACTTTATGTATCTAGTCTGTATTTTAAGTGGAGCATTTTCGTGAGAGTCAAGTTCTGGTACTGCATCTTTTTTTTTTTTTCTTTTTTTTTTGCTATCATAGTCTTTCGTTAGTTTTAGCATTTGCTCCAAGTAATTGTACTAAGATATCTTCAAGAATTTCTTTGCTATTCTGATGACGCTCTTTGGGGTATTTGGATTAAACATTAGTTTCACTCCACTTCATCTTTAGCCCTACTTTGAGACTCTATTTATGACATTTAACATTTCTTGCAATGTTTCTGCCGTTTATGAGATTAGGACAATGTCATCTGCAAATCTTAAATGGTTTTAGGTTTTATCCATCTGTGTTTACTCCACTTTTTTTTCAGTCTAGCTTTCTGAAAATTTTCATAGGCATGTTGTAAATACTTTTGATGAAACCGTAACTACATGACGCACTCCCATCTCACGCTTAATTTTTTTCCGAGTCTTTACGTAATTTAACTGTAGCAGTTCCCTCATTATACCTATATGTTTTCGAGAAATTTACAATGTTCTCACCTACTCTTTGTTCCTGCAGTAAATTTATAATTGCTCTGTGTTCCACTGAGTCGAACCTTTTTTTTTTTTTTTTGTAACCAACAAAATCTAAATACAGTGGTTTCTCATATTCTGTAGTTTTCTCAGTCAGTTGATTCATCGCATGTAGATGATCAGTAGTCGACTAACAGCTTCGGAATCTTGCCTGCCCAGAAGGTTTAGATAGATAGATAGATAGATAGATAGATAAATAGATAGATGTCACAGTCATCATTAATATTAAGATCGTTAAGAAAATAAATTAACATAAACCAATATTACCAAAACTGTAGTCTTCGTACAGAATAAATACTGCCAAAAAAAAAAAAAAAACTACAGAGCATATGGTAATTTTTGTATGTTATGTTGACCTATATTTTTGTTTTATGATCTTAATGATAATTGAGACATATTTCAAAAATGGTAAACTTCATATATATATATATATATATATATATATATATATATATATATATATATATATATATATATATATATATATATATATATATATATATACAAAGAGAGAGATACATCTCTCTCTCTCTCTCTCTCTCTCTCTCTCTCATACACACACACACACACACACACACACACACACACACACACATATATATATATATATATATATATATATATATATATATATATATATATATATATATATATATATATATATATATATATATATATTCAACTCACATGCGGTTCCCAATTTACCATTATTATACTTTTCATAAAGCAGAGAGCTTTATATATATATATATATATATATATATATATATATATATATATATATATATATATATATATATATATATATATATATATATATATATATATATATATATATATATATATATAAAAGCGGTATTTAAGTAACTTTACCTTATACAGAATCCAAGTCCAGTATATTATGATTAGCTAATAATCTCATTTATGACGATAAAAATGAGCTAAGACATTCAAACCCTGCCACGGTATTAGGCAGCACGTTGTCATCTGCTTCACAAACGTAACATATGTCAGGGTTGCTCTGCTTCCTATTAATATTTCACATGTGTGTGAGGAGAAATTTTTGCTTCAGAATTCGTCTTGGCATCCTTCATACTCACTGAGCGAGAAGAGGCGACTTCCAGCCTCACACCCTAGGCATCCATCCGTGAGGTGAATTTGAATATGATGCACCTCAGCCGCACCACTCATGTAATTGAATGAATATTTTATATCACGGTATATTTCTTTATTCAGAGTGTTTGAGATTTATAATAGAACCTAGAGCACCAGTGTTGGGGACGGGGAGGGTACACAGTAAAACTCTGGCATGCGAAAATAAGATCACAATTATTTCGATTTTATCCTCTTGCAGTAGGTGGCCTCAAGTTCAACCCCTCGGAGTTCTTTATTGCCCTCGCGCAGCAAGACGTACTCAGATCCGAACTGCTTCTACCGTTTGAGTGTCATTGTGTGCAGCCGACCCCTGCAGTCCAGAAATATACAGAGGAGAAATTCTAGTGGTGTGCACTTTTGGGTCCGTCCTCAGAACAACAGACATAAAATTAACTCCCGTCGGATCGAAGTAAACAAAAATAAACAAGAAAAGGCACTTAGAGAGGCAACATCCGCGCCCCGAACATCGAATTTTGCCCAATGATCTTGACCTTCGACTGAATCCTCTCAAAGCAGAAATACTTCATCCTTGCCTGACCCTTAACAGTGTCATCGTTTCTTCCAGATCGGATCAGAACTGTTTCGGTTGACCTTGACCCTTCCCTGTGACCTTGGCCTTTGACTGCTTGTTTTCAAAATCGAATACCTTGATCCTTGCCTTAACCTAAAACATTACACAAAATTTGTTCTATTATGTATAAATGCTGTTTCAGTTGACCCTACCGTGTTAAATTTACCTTTGACCCATTGTTAAAAAAATACAACTATAGGCCACCTCCTTGAGCATTCCTCAACATTTGCACGAGGTTTGGTCTAAGTGAGTTAAAGAAAAAAATGATGGTTAAAATGTTCGCACACCCTGGGGTTAAACTTTGATCTAGTCCTGCGACATTGGCATTTGATGATTATCAAAATCGGTTTCATTCCTTCATGAATTACCCTCAACCATTCCATCAGGTATGGTCTAAATCAGATAAAAGTTCACCATCCTAGATTAAAGTTTAATCTAATCCCTTGGCCTATTGATTTCAGAATAGGTAGGTCAACCCTTTGGCTGAGTCCCCATCGTTTTACCGAGTTTGGTTTATATTGGATAAAAATTTTGAGTTCTTTTGTCACACACACACACACACACACACACACACACACACACACACACAGCAAAACATTACATCCAACACCGTTCCGAAAGCGAGGGTGTAATTTAAAAGTGTAGGAAAGAGCAACAACCGTACTTTGCAACGCTATTGAAATTTCAGCCCCTTAGTATTCTGGATTCTTTGCGATATATATAACTAGGAAGTATGGCAGAGAAGTAACTTCACATGCTTGTGAGCATAGGTATTTTTTATGCAAAAGCAGTAATTTGTATTTAATTCTTCAATACCACCCTAATGGTTATGCCACATGAATTACGTTGTGGTGTCAAAGTATTAAGTTGTGGCCAAGAAAGTTACACTGAGATTAATGGTAAGTTTTGTTTTCCAAATGAGCTGAAGAAGAAAAGTAATGTAGTAACAGGATGCATTTGATCTATCTTCTTAGCCATTTGATATTGGTATATTATCTATTCAGCCTCTCAGCCGTGTTGTTGGGGAGGTTGGAAATTGTGTTTTAGCTAGGACGATAGATAGGGAGTTGGAGTTTTTTTTTTTTTTTTTTTTTCGAGGTTGAGAGTTAGATGGACAGAAAGTTGTAACAACTTCACTCAGAAATCATTATCATCAGTTCTGAATAGATACATCGAGACTCGCAAATGTAAGAACAACAGTTTAACCATTAGTGGAGATACATCCACACAGGCACCTCAAAATGAGCAGGCAGTGATAAAGGACAGAACAAACGACGATTGAAGAGTGATAAGTGATAGTACAACACATAATTATTTTTAAAAAGAGTTTCCCAGTTATTAACAAAAAAAAAAAAAAAAAATCTCAAAGCATAGGTATAACTACTCGTAATAATCTGAAAATGTACTACACAAACACCAGGAGTTTACGTAATAAAATGAATGAACTGAGAGCTTTAATTTGTAGAGAGTAAATAGACATTGCCGTTATTAGTGAAACTTATATGAATACAGGCACCGTAGAGCTGTTATCAGAATATCAGATAAAGGGCTGTAATATTTTTGTATCAAACCGTGTGGGAAGAAAGGGGGCCGGGTGGCTAAGTGTGTCAAGGATACATGAAACTTTCAATAAAACCAACATTAAAGTAAACAAGAACACGGAAAGTGCCTGGATTGAAATTACTTAGAAGAGGGAGAAATTAGTCTTAGGAACTACAATATTTACAGATCTCCAAAATTAAGTAGAGCAGATGGTAGATACTTTTGGGAGGAAATTAGGATAGTGTCACAGGTCAGTTTAGCAATAACTGTAGGGAACCTTAACCTGCCAAGGAAAGACTGGCGAAATCAGACAGGGGATACAGCCAGGAATTTCTAGAGGTAGCACAGGATAATTTCTTTTATCAGTATATCAGGAAGCCCATCAGAGGTAACGATATACTAGATTTGGCTTTATCTAATAAAGGAAACGTCATTAGCGATATTGAAGTTGATGGACGACTTGGTATTTAGTGATCATGATGTAATTAAGTTCAAATTTATTTGGGATGTGTGTTCTACTGAAAACCCCTCGACCGTTCCTAATTTTCGTCTAGGAGATTTTGATGGATTAAGAGCTTATTATAGAACTGTATTCCATGGGGAGACTAGTTACTTTAGGGAGAATCGGGTCAGTGGGGAACCCCAGGTCATAGGTGAAGGGCAGGAAATGGATGGGAGTGTGCGCCAGGTCACTGGGGATGCTCAGGTCATAGGTGAGGAACAGGATATAGTTGGGAGTGTAGTTCAGGTGACGGAGATTAACTCAGGTCCGGTACGAAGCAGCAGTTCGACCAGTGAGAAATATAAAGAGTTAGTAAATAAAATATACAGAGGCCAAGATAGATACCGGTATATCTCTTCAAAACCGTTTAGAACGAATAATTAGGAACAAAGATGGTTAAACAACAGACTGAAATCTCTTAGAGGCCAAAGGAATGCAAGATATAGAAAAATAAAAAGTGAAGAGGAGCACATATGTAACCGGTACGCAATTTCGAATAGTGAAGTAAAGAGGGGGATACAGAAAGCAAAGCAAAGTTATGAAGTTAAGGTTGCTAGTGGATCGACAGAAAATCCCAAGGGTTTTTACCAAATGTACTGTACGAAAAATAAAGATGGGACCTCTCAGAACAGAATCAGGTAACATTACCAGTGAAGAAAATATATGCTCTATCCTGTATAATTATATTCATATCAGTATTTACCAAGGAAAATCTAGACGTGGTCCCTTAATTAGCAGATATTTACGATGATAACACGGAAAATATTCTTAGTAAAATAACCATAAATAAGGAGGACTCTATCTATATGTATATACCCAGGCTGCTTCCCCCAAACAGAGGGAGGCAGCCGAGACAGGATGACACACTCCCAGTTTACTTATCCACACACACACATTCATTCGCATCTTAGCTCCAAGGGAAGAAGAAACAGATCCTCACCGCACCACACCGAACGAGGGTCAACTGCACAGTGCAATCAACGACATCCGCAGCAGGACCCAACAGCAGAGCTGTTTACCCCTGCCACATCATAATGGACCCATCCCCTTACCCGCACCTGACCTGATCAGCTGATCAGGCCAAATGCAGGAGATTATCCCCTCAGGGCTGCATCATCATTTATTCATTCAAAATTTCTCTCCAATCATTACTATTATGCGCAGCCCCTCTTCCTTGCTCAACAGACATCATTCTCGCATCCAACGCTCTCTTCAGACTGCCTATCCATCCTGTTTGTGGTCTTCCTCTCAGGCTTACACCTCTCACATCCGATCCAGTTATCTTTTTCACCAATCGCTCATCATCCATTCTCTCCATATGCCCAAACCATCGCAACACCCTCTGCTCAGCTCGATCAGCCATCTCCCGCACAACTTTAGTTCTCCTTCGCACTTCTTTCTCACTCGATCCATACGCGTCACTCCACACATACTCCTCAGACAACTCATCTCCATTACATTCAAACTTTTCCCACACCCATAATCCATGATTCAGTCCCATATAACACAGTCGGTACAACAACAGCCTTCTCTTTACATCCATTCTAAGCAAACGACATCAAAACACTTTTTTCATTCCTCCCAGCACCTTTCCTACTTCTTTCAGTTTCAACTTCACTTTTGTATCTATTCTTCCATCCACAGCAAAATGTGACCCCAAATACTTAAAACACTCTACCTCCTCTAGCAACTCACCATTCAAAACTATATTCATTTTCCTACCATCTACCAACTTCATACACTTCATCTCCTTAGTCTTATTCTCATTTACTCTCAATTTCATCCTTTCACACACCCTCCCAAACTCCTCTACCAACTGTCTTAATCTCTCCTCTGAATCAACCACCAGTGCAGTATCATCTGCAAACAGCAGCTGATTCATATTCCACTCTCTGCTATTAGCATTCACGAGACTCAAACCTCCACCTAACACTCCTGCATTCACCTCCCTTAAAACACCGTACATACAGTATAAATATTAAACAACCAAGGCGACATCACACATCCCTGCCGCAGCCCCTCTCTCACAAGAAACAGATCACTCACAGTATTTCCCACTCTTACACACGCTCTGCTGATTACATAAAACTTTTCTCTCTTTTTAGCAACTTACCATCAAGTCCATACAATCTTAAAACAGTCCACAAAGCCTCCCTTTCATTTCTATCATACGCTTTCTCTAAATCCATGAATGTCCTAAACACATCCTTTCCTTCTGCTAAATATTTCTGTATTCACCTACTTTCTCTATACTCATTTCAAAGCCAAAGGTGGATGATGCTTATATGTACGCAATGACCTATCTTGTTCTCGTGTTCCTGAACTCGATTCCTCTGAATTCTCTACACTCTGGCTTCGGCTTTCCTGTCATTCTCTGACTAAATATATCTGTGCTATTTACTTATCTCCTAATTCTACTGCCTATCAAAAATTCTTTGACTGTCTTACTTCTACGATGGAACACATTCTATCCATTTCTCCTTTCTCTGAAATCTCCATTCTATGAGATTTCAATGTTCACCACCACCTTTGGCTCTCCTCTCCTTTCACTGATCCACCTGTGAACTAGCCTAGACCTTTTCTATCCTTAATGACCTAGAGCAGCTTGTACAGAATCCTATGCATATCCCTGACCGCCTGGGAGAGAGCTCCAACATACTTGACCTCTTCCTTACTACTAATCCTTCTGCTTACACTGTTAATCTTTTCTCTCTATTGGGCTCCTTCTATCACAACCTTGTCACCTAACCCTGTCCTATCACTATGGTGCAGCCTGTGGACCCTCCAAAGAAACATCGTCTGTGGTACTTTGGAGCTGCGGATTGGGAGGCCTTCAGGCAGTACTTCTTTGATTTTCCCTGGAATGATTATTGCTTCCACAGTCGTGAGCCATCTGGATGTGCCTTGCTCATTATGGAGGTTATTCTCTCGGGCATGGAAGCATACATTCATTTCTCACATCCTCTGACTAATGCAAGAAAGCTTTGGTTTAATCACGCTTGTTCTAATGCAGTCCGCAACAAGGAAAGGGTCTATAAAAGGTACCGGAGCCAACACACCCCTGAATCACATTTTTTATACGTTTCTGTCCGGAATCTTGCTAAGTCTGTTCTTTGCTCTGTTAAAGATAATTTCATCCGTACTAAATGCTCTCAACTCTCCAACTCGTATTCTTCCCGCTCCTTCTGGCACCTTGCCAAAAACCTTTCTAACAACTTTACCTCATCATCCTTCCCTCCTCTTTTCTACTCTGATGGCTCTGTAGCAATTTTTTCTACTGATAAAGCAGATCTCTTCGCTCAGACTTTCTCCTCCAATTCCACCTTAGACAATTCCGGTGCTGTTCCTCCATCACTTCCCCCCTCTGACTTCCTCATGGCTGACATTAAAATTTCTTCAGCTGATGTATTTTCTGCCACTGCTGGCCTCAATACTAATAAGGCATATGGGCCCGATTGAGTCCCTCCTGTTGTTCTCAAGAACTGTGCTTCTGTGCTTACACCCTGCCTAGACAAGCTCTTTCACCTTTGTCTATCAACTTGTACCTTTCCCTCTTGCTGGAAGTTTGCTCTCATTCAGCCAATCCCAAAGAGGGGTGACCATTCCCAACCCTCTAACTATCGTCCAATTGCTTTAACATTCTGTATCTCAAAAGTTTTCGAGTAAATTCTTAATAGAAAATTTTTTAAAGCATCTTTCCTGTTACAACCTTCTTTCTGATCGTCAGTATGGGTTCCGTCAGGGCCGTTCCACCAGCGATCTTCTCACCTACCATTCAGACTCCTGGTCATCCTCCTTTCGGGACTTTGGAGAAAGCTTTGCCACTGCACTTGACATCTCTAAGGCTTTCGATCGAGTCTGGCATAAATCTTTAATTTCCAAACTGCCCTCTTACGGTTTCTATTCTTCTGCCTGTGCCTTTATCTCTAGCTTCCTTTCTGATCGTTCTGTAGCCGCTGTTGTGGACTGCCATCGTTCTTCTCCTAGATCTATCAACAGTGGTGTTCCTCAGGGCTCTGTCCTATCACCAACTCTCTTTCTTTTATTCATCAATGACCCTCTCAGCTGTACATCTAACCTTGTCCACTCTTATGTTGATGACTCCGCCCTTCACCTTTCCATTTGGTTCCCGCAACGTCCATCTCAGCAGCTACTTCAACAAACAAGGAATGAGGCTATGGCACACCTAATGTCTGACTTGGCTCGTATCTCTGACTGGGATAAAAATAATATGGTTGTTTTTAATGCATCAAAGACTCAGTTTTTACACCTATCATTCAGACAAAATCATCCACAGGTATACCCAGTAATGTTAAATAATATTCAGCTTAATCCTTCATCATCCTTGAACATGCTTGGGGTTTCATTTACTCGGGACTTGTCTTGGAAAGATCATATTACATCTCTTGTAAAATCTGCTTCCAAGAGATTAGGTGTGCTAAGCCGACTCCGTTCCTTCTTTCTCCCGGCACAATTGTTGACTTTATACATGGGTTTTATTCGCCCCTGTGTGGAGTACAACTCTCATGTGTGGGGAGGCTCGCCACATACAGCTCATCTCAATAGGGTGGAGTCAAAGGCTTTTCGTCTCATTAACTCTCCCCCTCTTACTGACTCCCTTCAACCTCTGTTTCTTTGCCGCAATGTTGCATCTACATCTCTTTTCTATCGCTACTTCAATGGTCACTGTTCCTCTGAACTGTCTGCATGCATTCCTCCAATTCTACGACGGGCGCGTAGTACCCGTCTAGCAGCAAACTCTCATCCCTTTTCTGTCCAACTCTCTAATGCAAGAGTTAACCGTTACTCCCAGTCCTTCATTTATGCAACAGGTCAACTCTGGAACTGTCTCCCTCTGTCTGTATTTCCTGCTTCCTATGATCTCCAGTCTTTCAAACGCAGTGTGTCCAGGCATCTCGAAATGAATGGATCTTGAATTTGGCTCTCTCTTGTATTTTGTTTTTCTCTTGGAAGGAACAGTTTTGCGGGCTCATGGCCTTTGGCTCCTTCTTCTTCACATAAAAAAAAAATACCTGCAGCTTTCCCTGTTTTCATCTCCGTTACTGCCTCCTGCACTTCCTCCATCGTGATCAAAGAATCATTCAACACTCCCAACACATTTATTCGTTGCACCCTTCCATCTCCCACAATCTCAGGCACCCTTTCCTCCTCTACATTTTACAATCTTTCAAAATACTCAGTCCATCTCTTCCATACCGCATCCAACTCAGTTAACATCCTTCCATCCTGTGCTTTTACTCACTCTTCCTTCCCAGACTCTCTCTTTTGCACCCTTTTCATCTCCCACCATTTTCATCTCCTTCCAAAACAATTTCTTGTTCTTTTTGAAAATTTTCAGTCAACCGCCTACCCCACCTCTCCTCTGCTGCCCCACGTGCAGTCTTTCTCGCCCTATTCCTCTTTTCCTTATACCTCTCATATGACACCTCATCCATCCTCTGCAGCCACACTTCATATGCACATCTTTTCTCAGCCACAGCCATACTTACATCCTCACACCACCATTCACTTCCCTTTCATACACTACCACCCACTCCTCTCTCACCACAGACCTCCTTCGCATACCCCACCACAGCACTCTTAAACAACTGTCATTCCTCCTCCACACTGCCATTTTTCTGATCTTTCACTGCGTTCCAATTTCTCCTGATACTCTATCATTTTCTCTCTTTTATCCAACTCACTCATTTTCAAAACCTCCCTGCCATACCTAACTCTCCTAGCACTCACCCATCTCTTACCTACTGTCAAATTTCCCTCCACCAGGTAGTGGTCAGACATACCTCCACCCTCCCCTCTCAAAACTCTCCCATCCAACAATCTTCCTATTACATTCCTGGAAACAACTACATAGTCATCAATGCCCTATCAACAACCCTTCCACCATCCTGTCTCACCCATATATACTTTAAATATCTTTCTCCTCAAACAAGGTAATTCCAATCACCATCTCTCGCTCAACACACATCCCTAGCATTAGTTCCCCATTTTCATTTCTTCCAGGCACACCATACACACCGACTACATCTTCAACTGCTACATTTCCCACTCTAGCATTCAGATCTCCCATCATTACCACATTCACATTCAGTCCAAAACTCTGCAGACACTCATCAACATCATTCAAGAAAGACTCCCTCTCTTCTTCATCCCTTTCACTGCCAGGCCCATATTCACTCAGAAATACGCACAACTGACGTTCAAATTTCGCTTTCCCCCACATCAGTCTCGATGACACCTCTTTCCATTCAGCCACACACTGCTGCACTTTCGGGCTTAGTAACAAGGCCACACCTTCTCTCGCCGTTCCTCCATCAACACCTGACATTGTTCCTTTCACACTTCCAAACTTAGACACACCTTTCCCTTTCATCTTTATTTAACTCAAAGGTAATACATCCAACTTTCCTTTCACAAACATTCTCCCAATCTCCTACAGTTTAGCCTCAGTCGTACTACATCCACGCACATTCATAGACCCAATCTTCAGGGTACGAGGATAACTCAGTCCCCCATCCGTTTCTCTTCCCTGTCTCATTGTAGGAACTAAAAAAAAACAAGGGCGGGAGTCTCTAGTCCTCTCACTCCGCCCCTTTTAATCGCCTTTTACGACACGCAGGGAATACAGTGGCAGAATTCTTCCTAACACAGCCTGGCCGCAGAGTGGTAGTACCACCCCATACTGCGGTCAGACTGTGTCCTCCCCGCCACAGCGGGACGTAATGAAAGAATTTAGTAGGTTAAAACTTCAAAAATCGCCAGGTCCGGACAATATAAATTAAAAAATTTTAAAGAAACGAAAGAAGAGTTAAGTAAGCCACTTTAAAGTTATTTAATAATTCTTTGAATTCAGGAGAAGTTCCAGAAACTTGGAAGACCGCAAACTTAATGCCCATTTTTTAAAATGGTGATAAAGCAACTGTGTTCAATTATCGTCCGATGAGTCTGTCAGTAGGAGGAAAAATGCTACAGTCAATATTGCCAAATAAAATTAGGGAACACTAAGAATGATTTCATTTTATTGAAAGTCAGCATGGATTCAGCAAAGGACGATCCTGCCTCACAAACTTGCTGTCATTCTTTTGGAGGTCTATGAGGCATTAGATAGTAATAAGCTCACGATATTATTTATCTGGACTTCAATAGAGTTTATCATAGGTTCCCACACGAAAGGCTAGTTAGAAAGCTTCGAGCACACGATATAGACGACGATATCTTAAAATGGATAGAATCCTGGCTGAAGGGACGAAAACAAAGAGTATTAATAATTGGAACTAAGTCGGGCTGGGGATTAGTTACTAGTGATGTACCACAGGGATCTGTATCCGGTCCCTTATTATTTATTATATATATAAATGCTCTAGACTCAGGGATCACTAGCAGTATTAGCAGATTTGCTGATGACACAAAAATAGGGCGTATTTAATTGAATGGTTCACGATCAGTGTGTGCATGCAACAAGGTTATGTGATGTCCCCATGGTTGTTCAATACACTGGTCAACAGCCAATATAGTTCTCTTAAATTATGTGAGTATGTGTTCCTGACTAATTTGATAACACTGATTTCAAATCTGATACTCATTTTGCGGTATCGGACCAGGATTCTTGAATATCAGGCTGAAAACATATTCAGTGTGGCATTACTCGTCTCAACATTGTAACATATAATGAGGCGCACTCAGATAATATTGTGATGATTTATGGTTAAAAAAAATATGGAAATCCAATGCACATTTTATTAGCAAGCGATGAAATTCTAAAAATACTTGTGCACTTTGCTTTACCGCTTGTTCAGCTGACTCTCTTCACGTTGTAGCATCCAGCAGTAGTCGCTCATCATGTTGGGACTGAATCGGCCTTGATACCTGCTCACCATTATATCAATGTCTTGGTGAAACCTTTCACCGCGCTCATCACTGATGTCTCCGAGGTTATCTGGGAAGAAGTCGAGGTGGGAGTGAAAGAAATGAATCTTCAAGGACATCCGTGAGCTCAAAGCTCGATAACTCCATAACATGCCTGCCACAATTTCTTTGGAGTTGTCTGCACGATGGTTTCCATGGTATTTCTGTGCTGTGAGACATTCACGAATGATTCCCATGCGTCCCTCTCCAGCAGGTTTAATGCCTTGATGAAGTCACCATCACTAACCAGCATGCGGATCTGAGGACCATTCAAGACCCCTGCTTTCAGCTTGGCTTCGGATACCACGCCACCGAGCTTCATAGACATGTACTGAAACCCAGCACCCGTTTGATCCATGGCTTTTACAAAAATTTTTCCCAAGCCCAGCTTGAGATGTCGTGGAGGCAAGAATATGTTTTCTGGATCCACAAGGGGTTTGTGAAGACAGTTGAACCTTCGGGGTGCATCTTTTGGTCTTTCTGGCCATTCTTTTCTTACACAGTGCTCGGCATTAGCTCTACTGTTCCACAAGCAGTGAAAGCACATGAACTTTGTGTAACCGCTCTGAAGGCCCTGAAGTAGAATGATCACTTTGAGGTCCCCGCATATTTTCCACTGATGCTTTGATGATGGCGGAAAGCACAATCTTCATAGTTTCATAGCTCTTGGTCATCTTCTCAGCATGTGCTATTGGCACGGATGAAAGCCGATTCCCATTGTGTGGGAGGACTGCTTTCAGAGTGTCTTTTCCTGAATCTATAAACAGCCTCCAATCATCCGGCTTGCATGAATCAGACTTGCAGAATTGTTGTATGAGAGATACCACGTCATTGCAATAGCAAAGGTTGTTTGCCATTCTGGAAAATGCAGGCAGTTGTCTATGCCAATGACACGCAGTAGTGATGTGCACTCCATCTTCAAGCAGGTTATGCTGTTTCAGTCGTGATTCCAGGAGCTCTGCCTTTTCTGTAGACAAATCAAGGACCCTTATGAGATCATGAAGGGCTCCCTGGTTGAATGATTTGAGTCCACTGTTTCCTGAGTCGTCCTGGTAGTCATCATCCATGGGGCTATTGACTGGAAGCAGATTCGCTGCTTAGTTCGTGTTCAGCAGGTGGGTTTGGAACCGGTAGTTCTGCCCTGTGTGGCAATGGTCGGACTGCAGAAGCAATATTGAGATACTGTACTGTGGCTTGTGTCTTCACAGTCTTTTATATTTTTTTTTTATAATGAATGAAGGAAGGAAAAACTAAGGGAAAAAAATAAGTCCATGTGCCTAAAGGGATCCTTCATTCATAGAATACTTATAACAATTGGATTTAAATTCAAGTGGATTAAATGTATGTGGGAAGCAACTCCCAAGAAGTGATTTCCAGAGAGTAGTAGTTCTGGGGATAAATAAATTTTGATAAGCAGAGGTTCTGGATTGCCGGAGAGAGAGTGTGAGTTCATGGGCGCTTCCAGCTGCCCGAGTATTTCGGGAGAAAACGTGAAGGGGAGGCGCAACTGAAGCCAGTTCGTCAGAGCACTTACGGTAAAAAATATCGATAAAATAATGCTAAAGAAGCAACATCTCTACACACTGATAATGGAGGAAAGTCCTGCTTTATGGCAGGATTATTGATTAATCTGAGGGCATTATTTTGAATTTTTTCTAACTGCCTCAATGCAACTGCTCCACATCCACTTCACAGTGGTGAACAGTATTCGATCTGAGAATGCACATGACTTTTGTATATTGTGGCCATATGCTTGTCAGTGAAGAACTCACGAACTCTGTACATAAGTCCCAGTTTTTAGAAGCATTTTTAGCAAGGGATTTAACATAAGCTGTCCAGCTTAGGTTGGGGTTTAGAGTAATACGTAGGATATCAATTGTAGTAGATATGGGAATACTGACATCATTTAAAATTATGTGAAAGTCTGAGGGATTCTTTCTCTTGGAGAAATTAATGTATTTAGTTTTCTGAGCATTAAATGAGACCAGATTTTGTTGTCCCCATTGATTAATTTTAGAAAGGTCCTGGTTCAGAGAAATTGCAGTGTTTATTTGGGAATTTATAATATCAAATTGTGTAAAGGAGGTACTAGATGTGAAAGAACTGTGAAGGGTCGAGTCATCAGCATAAAAGTGTATTGGGTTGTGAGTGACAAATAGGAAGTCATTTATATGAATGAGAAAGAGGGTTGGTGCCAAAACTGATCCCTGAGGTACGCCAGCATTTATGGAATGAAACTGAGAATTAATTCCATCTACCATGACTGGCATTTTTCTATTATGAAGGTAAGAAGATTTTAAAGGAACCAGTGATGCAAGGCCATAGCGTGACATCTTAGACAATAAGGCCTGGTGCCATACTGTCAAATGCTTTTGAAATATCAGGTGCTACTGTGTGTGTTTCACCATGTTGGTCTATTGTTTTGTTAAGCTCATGGGTAAGAAGGCAAAGAATATCTACAGTTGAACGTTCTTGTCTATATCCAACTGCTGGTTATTGATTTCTAGGTGCTTGACTATGTGTTTGTTAATTAGTGTCTCAAAAACTTTACCGAGAACAGAAGTTATTGCAATTGGTCTATAGTTCATGGATCAGAAGTTGCTCCCTTTTTAGGAACAGGATGGATATTTGCTTCTTTCCAAGAGGCTGGAAAAACTGAGGTACGGATGCATAAGAGGAAAAATTTTGCAAATACAGGAGCCAACACTGAGGAGCAATTTTGAAGTACTATTGAAGGAATTTCATCTGGACCAACAGCTTTGTCTGCTGAGAGATTCTGTAATACAGCTTGAACGTATCTGGTGTGAATCATGAAAGGTGGTATTTGAGGTGGTATATCAAGTACAGGAATATTGTGATTTTCTGTATTTAAGGTTGAGTTTGTTGAAAAAATGTCAACAAGAAGGTTGGCTTTTCCACGTGGGTCACTCACTAGATTTCCATCTGGGGACTGTAACAGTGGAATGGAAGAGGTGGTAATGAAGTTAGTTTTGAATGAATTAAGGGTTGACCAGAATATTTTGTTATCATTTGGATTGTTTAGTAGTTTGTTAGCTTGTCTATGTAGAAAGTTTGATTTAGAAAGATTGATAATAGTTTTGGCATGGTTTTTGTTATTTTTATAAGAGTTAAAGGCTTCTTTGGTTTTGGTCCTTGTATAAGTGTTATAGGCTATTGTTTTATGTTCTGTTACTCTAGCACAATTGTGGTCAAACCATTTAGGAGAATTACAGCTTTTTCTGTAAGTATGATGGGGAATGAATGTTTCCATGCCGACATTAATGAAATCCTGTATGTAGCCCAATGTGGAATTTGCATCTTGGGAGAAAAAGGAGGTCCAAGGAACATCCATGAGAAAATTTTGAAGTCCCTCCCAGTCTGCCCTGTCGTAGTGCCATTTAGTCATCACGACAGGTTCAGCGCAGGAGGGTGTGGTAGGTGTTAAACTGGTGGCTTGAATCAGACAATGATCAGTTATTCCTTTGATGTTCGTGAGACATAAGTAGCCGTCGTTGCTGTGGTCTTTGGGCTCACACCACACCATTGGTACAGCAAAACCTGAACTTCGTTTTCCATGCATCCATTCGCTCAGATGATTGCACAGGATCTAAATGCTATGTGAGGCGCCCATTTCTTGTCTTGGTCCCCCAACGGACTTTTGAATTAGCTTTTGTACTTCACTTGAACAGCCTTCATGATGGAGTTTCTTGAAGCTTTCCGGGATGAACGCTCCACAAATGTAACAAAAACGGTCAGGATCGTTTACACATTTCCGGTGTTCCATCTTTCACCACTGTCAAAGTGAGTGAGAATTTGTGCAAGAATAGAAGTGGAAATAAAATATGTAACCTGCAACAAAAATACAAATTTAATCAATTTACCTAAACAAATAAGTGTATGAGTCACATCCTGTGAGCAAGATACAACGATATACTGGTTTTCAAGAACCAGACCTGATACGTCCATATTCGAGTTCAGCACCTTCGATTACCCTAGAATCAGACAATTACAATTCAGAACTTTGAAATCATTTCATTTTTGTTGACCAGTGACATATATATATATATATATATATATATATATATATATATGTTTGGATGGGGTGATGAGAGAAGTAAAAACACGAGTAAATGAGAGAGGGATGGCGTTGGTAATGAATGGTGATGGATGGAATATCTCAAATTTGTTGTATGCTGATAATGCGGTGCTACTTGCAAATACCGGACAAGAACTTGGTAGACTAGTGCAAAGGTATGCTGATGTCTGTGAGCGTCGTACCTTAAGAGTAAATGTAGAAAAGAGTAAAGTGATGATAATCGACAGAGAAGATGACTCCTGTTACAGTGAATGGAGAGAGACTGGAACTGGTGAGAAAGTTCAAGCACCTGGGTACACTGATTGAAAAGAGAGGAAAATGTGCAAAAGAAGTGGAAAGTAGAGTGATACAAGGAAGGAAAGTAACTGGTGCAATGAAAACCTTGATAAGAAACAGAGGCTTGAGTGTTGCAGCTGCGCGAGGCTTACATGAAGCAGTGTTAGTTCAAACTCTAACATATGGATGTAAGACTATTGTGTGGCATGAAAATGAAAAGTAAAGAGTGACAGCAGTGGAGATGGGACTGCTGAGGAATGTATGTGGAGTACAGAGAGTGGACAGGATACGAAATAATGTAATTCGTGAAAGATATTGAATGAGGAAGTCTGTGGACACCAGAATCAAGGAGAGTATACTGAGATGGTATGGTCATGTGGAGTGAATGGATAGCAATAGAGTGGTGAAAAGGTATATCTGAGCGAGTTTGAAGGAGGCGAGGTAGGCCAGGGAGAAGGTGGAGGGACACGGTGGATGAGTGTGTGAGGAAGAGAGGTATGAAAGTCGGTGAGGCTAGGAGACTGACAAGAGATCGAGCTGGCTGGATAAATGCTACGAGAAGTGCATGATAAGAGATTTGGCACCCCCTTTTTAACCTGACAGTGTTCGGACTGACTTTGTCGGATACGTTTATGTGAAGCTACTACTGAATGTGGTGAAAGTTTTTGGCGTATCAGACAGACCCAGGATTCCGTGGGCTTGAAAGATGAGTGAATGGAAGCATGGCCCATTGGATTGGCCAAACTTGGGCTGTCTGGACTTTGCTACTCCTCACCCTGCCCTAGGGTGGAAATGGAGGTCCGGATGATGATGATGATTAGGTCATTGACTCGACTGACGATCACCTTAACTTACAAATGAACCTCGATATATTGTCCAAATGGTCTAAACATTGGTAAATGGAATTTAATGTTGAAAAATGTAATGTAGGCAAGACCACTGGAAATACTAAATACAACTTAGATAACAACGAAATTAATAAATCGGAATGCAAGCGAGATCTTGGAGTTAAGGTTAGTAAAGACTCCAGACCAAGGCAACAGTGTTTTAATGCGAGAAATAAAGCAAATAGGGTCCTAAGAGTTATTTAGCGAAGCGTGATTAATACTACATCTAAAGTAACACTGCAATTTTATCTAGCGTTAGTAAAATCACCTTTAGACTAAGTCGTACAGTTTTGTTGTCCTTACCATAGAATGGTTATAAATTCCATAGAAAATGTACAGAGAAGAATGAAAAAAATGATAAACGTTGTTCGCAACCTTTCATATAAAGACAGACTAAAAAGGCTAAATCTGCACTCACTAGAAAGGCATAGAGTAAGGGGAGACTTAACCGAGGTGTTTAAGTGGGTGAAGGGAATAAATAAGGGAGATGTTAGCAAATACTTAAAGTGAGAATACAGGATAGAACTAGTTGTAATGGTTGCAAACTAGATAAATTCCGTTTTAGCATGGTAATAGGTAGAAATTGGTTTGACAATAGAGTAGTAGACGAATGGAATAAGCTACGTAGAAATGTAGTTGTTCTCCCCTCAACTGAGAGTCTCAAGCAAAGGCTAGATAAGCATATGACAAAATAATGAAGGGTGGGTTAAAAAAAAAAAAAAAAATCTTATAGGCAGTACTAATTCTTTTTTTTTTTCCTTTTCAGGTTACACTATGATAGTCTCTTTTTCTCCTTTCACACCTACCTATAAAATGTCCACGCCAATTTTCCTATACTACGTGGTGTTCCTTCTGACTTTTTCCTGCCGGTTTCGGCTGGAGGGTTTGGAGGACGGGGGAGAGCTTTCTTCATTGCTATACTTATCTCATGCTAGTAGATCAGTTACTCTTTTACTAGCTGCCTAGCATGGGCCAACTGGCCTGCTGCAGTTATCCTCTCTTCATATGTTCTTATGTCAGGAACTGGTGTTCCTCGACCTGCAGATCTGTAAAATACAGCTTCAAAATGTAATAAGCTCCTTTTAACAAGATGGTTTGAGTTTATTACATATATTTTACATATATTTACGATACCAAAAATTAGACTTTACACTGCTTCCTTACCTTGGTAGTCAATGACGCAGCCTCTTCAGAATCATTACGTCATCCTTTTATTTCAGCAGACAACAGAATGGCACTGCCAAGCAAGGAACATAATCAGTTTCAAGCGGCCAGCAGAAGCAGACAGTGCCAAGTATTTCTTGGGTCCCCCCCACCACAGGGGGGGACACAATCTGGCCGCACTATGGGGTGGTACTACTATTCTGCGGCCAGGTTGTGTTAGGAAGAATACTGCCACCGTATTCCCTGCGTGTCGTAAAAGGCGACTAAAAGGGGCAGGGTAAGGGGACTAGGGACCCCCTCTTCTGTTTTTAGTTCCTAAAAAGAGACAGGCCAGAGAAAGGGATGGGGGATTGAGTTATCCCCGTACCCTGAAGATTGGGTCTATGAATGTGCGTGGATGTAGTACGACTAAGGCTAAAAGGGGGGAGATTGAGAGAATGTTTGTGAGAAGAAAGTTGGATGTGTTAGCTTTGAGTGAAATGACGATGAAAGGGAAGGGTGAGTCTATGTTTGGAAGTGTGAATGGAAGATTGTCAGGTGTTGATAGAGGAAGGGCAATAGAAGGTGTGGCCTTGTTAGTGAGTCCGGAAGTACAACAGTGTGTGACTGAATGGAAGGAGGTGTCGTCGAGACTGATGTGGGTGAAAAGGAAATTTGAACGTCAGTTGCGGGTGTTTGTGAGTGCATATGGGCCTGGTAGTTAAAGGGATGAAAAAGAGAGGGAGTCTTTCTGGAATGATGTTGACGAGTGTCTGCAGAGATTTTAAGCGAATGTGAATGTGGTAATGATGGGAGATCTGAATGCCAGAGTGGGAAATGTAGCAGTTGAAGGTGTAGTTGGTATGCATGGTGTGAAAATGGGGAACGAATGCTAGGGATGTGTGTGGGTGGTGGTGTAAGAAAACGAAGTGAATGGTGGTGCGAGGAAGTAAGTATGGCTGTGGCTGAGAAGAGGCGTGCATATGAAGTGTGGCTGCAGAGGAAGGATGAGATGTCATATGAGAGGTATAAGGAAAAGAGGAATAGGGCGAGAAGGGCTGTGCGTGATGCTAAAGTGGCAGCAGATGAAAGGTGGGGGTAGGCGACTGACTGAGAATTTTCAACAGAATAAGAAAATGTTCTGGATGGAGGTGAAAAGGGTGCAAAAGGGAGAGTGTGGGAAGGAAGAGCGAGTAAAAGCAGAGGATGGAAGGATGTTAATTGAGATGGATGCAGTAAGGATGAGATGGGCAGAGTATTTTGAAAGATTGTTAAATGTAGAGGAGGAAAGGGTGGCTGAGATTGTGGCAGATGGAAGGGTGCAATGAATAATTGTGTTGGAAGAGTTGAATGATTCTTTGATCACGAAGGAGGAAGTACAGGAAGCAGTAAAGGAGATGAAAACAGGGAAAGCTGCAGGTATGGATGGGTGTGCTGTGGAATGCCTGAAGGGTGATGAAGTGACTATTGTTGACTGGTTAGTAAGATTGTTGAATGTGTGCTTTGTGAAAGGTATGGTGCCAATTGACTAGGCCAGTGCTTGTGTGGTCCCGTTTTATAAAGGCAAGGGTGATAACTATGAATGTACTAGCTTTAGGGGTATAAGTCTGTTGAATGTTGTAGGTAAGGTGTATAGTAGAGTGTTAATTATGAGAGTTAGAGAGGGTACAGAGGGAGTGATTGGTGATGACCAGTGTGGCTTTAAGAGAGGGAGGGGATACGTGGATCAGGTGTTCGCTGTGAGACAAGTGTGTGAAAAATATTTAGCGAAAGGCAAGGATGCGTTTTGGGCATTCATGGATTTAGAGAAACCGTATGATAGAATTGACATGGATGCTTTGTGGACTGTTTTAAGATTGTATGGACTTGATGGTAGGTTACTAAAAGGGGTGAAAAGTTTTTATGCAAATAGTAGAGAGTGTGTAAGAATGGAAAATTCTGTGAGTGATTGGTTTCCCGTGAGAATGGGGCTGCGACAGGGATGTGTGATATCCCCTTGGTTGTTTAATATTTATATGGATGGTGTTGTAAGGGAGATGAATGCAAGAGTTTTAGGTGAAAGTCTGAGTCTGGTGAATGTTGAAGGTGGAGAGTGGAATCTGAAGCAGCTCCTGTTTGCAGATGATACTGCACTGGTGGCTGATTCAGAGGAGAGATTGAGACAGTTGGTAGAGGAGTTTGGAAGGGTGTGTGAAAGGAGGAAATTGAAAGTAAATGAGAATAAGAGTAAAGTGATGAAGTGTACGAGGTTGGTAGATGGTAGGGGGATGAATATAGTTTTGAATGGTGAGTTGCTTGAGGAGGTTGAGTGTTTTAAATATTTAGGGTCACATGTTGCTGTGGATAGAAGAATAGATGCAGAAGTGAAGTTTGAAGTGAGTGAAGTAGGAAAGGTGCTGGGAGGAATGAAAAAAGTGTTTAGATGTTGTTCACTTAGAATGGATGTAAAGAGAAGGCTGTATGAGGGTGTTGTGGTACCGACTGCATTATATGGGGCTGAAACATGGAATATGGGTGTAGCAGAGAGGAAAAGCTTGAATGTAATGGAGATGGGGTGTCTGAGGAGTATGTGTGGATTGACGCATATGGATCGAGTGCGAAATGATGAAGTGCGAAGGAGAACTGGAGTTGTTCGGGAGATGGCTGCTAGAGTTGAGCAGAGGGTGTTGCGATGGTTTGGGCATATGGAGAGAATGGATAATGAGCGATTGGTGAAAAAGATAACTAGATCTGATGTGAGAGATGCAAGGCTGAGAGGGAGACCACGAATAGGATGGATGGACAGTGTGAAGAGAGCGCTGGATGCGAGAGGGATGTCTGTTGAGCAAGGAAGAGTGGCTGTACGTGACAGAAATAAATGGAAATTGTGAATGAATAAATGATGACACAGCCTTGAGGGGATATTCTCCTGCATATGGTCTGATCAGCTAGTCAGGTCAGGTGCGGGTAAGGGGATGGGTCTATTATGATGTGGCAGGGGTAAACCTGCTCTGCTGTCGGGCCCTGTTGCGGATGTCACTGATTGCACTGCGCAGTTGACCATTGTGCGGTGTGGTGTGGTGAGAATCTGTCCCTTCTCCCCTTTGGGGCTAAGGTGTGAATGAATGTGTTTGAATGTATGAGTAAATGGGGAGTGTGTCGTCCTGTCTCGGCTACCTCCCTTTCCTTGGGGGAAGCAGCCTAGGTATATAGATAGACAGATAGATATTTGAGCACAGATATTTTACTCTACCTCGGTAAAACGAGTGGTAAAATATCGCTGTTACCGAGTAGTACTTCATGCCATTCTCATCAATGTGTATTATTTTGGTGTAAGGCTCAAGAGACTTACACTGCAGAAAATATTTCCATGCAGGTCACAAAACGAAAATTTTTGGAAGCTTTTTGATGATTATGTTTCGCTATGAGAGCTCAGAGTGATTCATAAGATACGACACACGGTTGTGATACCATATCTGATGTCACAAGATGATGACTGAATTACTTTCAGTATCGGTGTAGCAGGTGTACTATCGTTATCACAGTTTGATCATTACTGAAGAAATTTAACTGTCATTGGGATGTGTGACAACATATTGGACTTTTGATTATCTGGTCTCTGAATAATGCAACTTGGGTTGACGCTGTCATGAGCTCCAATGAGTGTAAAATCATTTTCTTTGGGGTTGGCGGTGGCAGATTCGGTAGAGAGGCGGCCTGGAGTCTTAATGTACCCAGGTTCGAAACCCGGCTGGGTCAGGGAACAGTTTGAGGATTTGAATTTCATAGAAAGCAGACTTTTCTGATCTACCAGATGACCCGCCAACATGTCTTAAAAGTACCCCCCGCTAATACCAGTACACCAGTCCTCTATGAGACAGCCCTAGCATGTATTCAATATGGATGGTGGGTGTTAGCGCCGAAGTGGTGACATGTGGAGATGTAGGAGGACTACTGGGCCCCATGGAGGACTACTGGGACTTGGAAATAGGCCCTGAAGCCTTTGCTCAGAGTCGGACGCGTTAAAAAAAAAATCTTATGCTGAATTAAGTTGTAGTCTGCTGTGATGCTCATATCTGCACGACGATATATTCTTCCGAAGGAGATATTAACTAACTGGAAGCAGCAGGACCATAAAGTGAGGAGGTGTCATTATAAGAAAGTTACTGGAGATTGGATTAAAAAAAAAAAAATCTATACGAAAAGCCCCTTTAAGCTAAGTAAGGTGGTCTTGGTTACAAAACCGGACTTAAAAAAAACATGTTAATTCCCATAAGCCCGAGGATGTCATTTATATTGCATTCTTGGTGTCTCCTTCCGATTACATTCAGCTTTGGATATTTTTTTCGTACAAGAGGAGTTAATACAATCATTATCCCTCTCACTATCAGGGATTCTCATAAACTTAATGTGAATCATCTGGTGTCAAGAAAAACAAACTACATGTCAAATAAAGAGTGATAAAGGTGTTATGAGATCATTCCCCCCTCCCCACCACCACCACCACCACGCCCCGCCAGGCCCCCCATGCAGTCCGTCTCTCCAGGTAGCTCACCAATGTCCGATAGTAACCATCCAAGTTATTGACCCCAAATTCTTGCCGCAAAATGGTACAAGGAAAGGGAGTCCCGAGTGGGAGCTGTTTTTCATAGGTTAAGTGGTGAAGTGACATGTGGCGGTGCGTACAGTAGGTGTTGCATGTTCACCTCCATTATGTCCACACTCACCACAAGCCTCAGATTCTCAAAAATTATTTCGTTTATTTTCGCTTTTGGGAGTGAGGATGTCTGTCATATTTATGAAAGAAAACGCAAACACTTACGCATACCTGCAGCAGGGAGTGGCACACAGCATAAGGGATGACCTGAATTAAAAATGCGCGATGCACAGAACAATAGGTACCTTAGGGATGCACCTGGCAAAAGGGGGTAAATACTGCCGCTTAAGAACCTAGAGGATTAGTGCTAGGTGTGACCCACACTGGTGTGACTGCACTACAAGAAGAAGACAAAGAATAATCATTTGTTAGTCTGAGGGTACTGCTTTAAAATTAATTATGTTAACAATTTATAACACTTAAAATGACCATAGCTTTTGTTTACATTCTTTTCATATGTGCCAGAAATTAGGCAACATTTTTTTTTTTTAATGTGTCCAACTCTAGGCATAGGCTTCACAGCCTGCTCTCAAGCCCCAGTAGTCCTCCTACATACCATACACCTTTCCACATGTCACCACTTCGGCGCTAACACCCACCGTCCAACTGAATACATGTTAGGGCTGTCTCATACAGGACTGGTGTATTGGTATTAGCGGGGGTATTATTACGACATGTCGTAGATCAGTAAAGTCTGATTTCATGAAATTAAAATCCTTAAACTGTTCCCTACCCAGCGGGGATTTGAACCTAGGTCCGGAAGGACTGCATGCTACCTCTCTACCGACTGAGCCACTTTTCTTCCATTAAAGCTTTTTGATCTTGCTAGAATCTTAGAGCCTACCCAGTCAATATGCTGAACTAAACCACTACTTTGTTGGGCTCTCCCTACGCTGTATTTATGTTGTGAGATCCTAGTTTCCAAATCTTTTCCAAATTGCCCTATATAAAATTTGTTACAGTTTTTACACGGAATTTTGTAAACAGCGACTGAATTACTAGATGGGCTATTCTTGATGAGTTTTTTATTTTCTTTTATAGTGTTCTCATACTTCATTACTACTTGTACTATTACGATCATTAGTTTCTTTACTCCCCTGGCGAGAGCGGAGTCTAAGTCCCGGTTGGAAACGGGCCATGCGTTCGAACATTAGCCGGTCCATAGTAGACGGTTAATGCTTCATGGGATTTGGTGGGGCTCTTTTCCTACAATATTACCGTCATCTCTCAACGCCATAAACAACATGGAAGTAGTTATTGCTTGTAAAGTGATTCCCACATGCGTTTCTTTCAGTGTATGCATTACTGTTTATATGTAATTCTCGATATCGTTCTAGATCCCCTTTCAGCTTATTTGCGGTGAAATACTCAAAAACATCCGTCTTAGGCATCCTACTTTCGAACCACGAAACTTATTTCAAGTGGCAGCGGTTAACAAGAGGATGATATAAGATTCATAAGAACATCTTTTAAACTTCGTTAAAACTAGTCATGCCAGCGTGAAGGATGTAGAGTCCAAGTGAGTGAACGACTCTGTCATACTGAAGCATATCTGTTCATTGTGAACCGTCTGTGTTCGTTCGCCTGGTCCGCCTCCAACCGTGACTTCGACCTCGTTATTGTCAGGGTGTAAAGAAACTAATGCTCGTGATAGTACATTAAGAGTCTTCAGTATGTGAACATCAAGAAAATTTTCATGGAAGGGGAGGACAAGGGTTCTTTGATTAATCTGGCGATCTGGCTTATTAGTTTTCCCTTCCCGGAATGCTTTCTTGGCTGTACTGTGGCACTGAGTTAGTATACATTGTGGATAATTTAGTTTCTTTCCAATTCTCTGAATCATTTTTAACTCATCATCTAAAACTTCTGGGTCTAAAATTCTATATGCTCTCAAGTACATGGATATAAACATTGGTCTTTTTACAATAATGTGATGGTTTGAATAATAATGCACATACGACATCATATTCGTAGGATTTCTGTATATACACAGTAAACTTACAAGTATTATATCTGTGATACTTGTATAAAATCATGCACATGAAAAGATTGTTCTTTGTCTTCTTCTGGCAGTACAGTTACACCTGTATGGGACGCACCTAGCATTAATCCTCCAGGTTCTTAAGTTAAGCGGCAGCATTTACTCTCTTATATAAGGTGCATCCCTAGGGAAAAAAAGTCAGGTATTGTGTGTAGCTCATTTTTAATTCAGGTCATCCCTTGTTCTGAGTGCCACTCCCTGCTGCAGGTGTACATAAGTTAAGCCTCAGTATTTACCCCTTTTATCAAGTGCATCCCTAAGGTAAAATGTCATGTACATATTGTTCTGTGTATAGCCAGTTTTATTTCAGGTCATCCTGTGTTCTGTGAGCCACTCCCTGTTGCGGGTTTGCATAAAAGACCTCTACCCTTTACGTCTCTGTATTACTCTGAAGACATAATATACGCAAGTACTCACTGTCGTCATTTTCATTTCTCCTGTGGTTATTCTGCACATACATGTCTTCACGGCGAGATGAAGTTTCTGCATATATATATATATATATATATATATATATATATATATATATATATATATATATATATATATATATATATATATATATATATATATATATATATATAATGTGTGTGTGTGTGTGTGTGTGTGTGTGTGTGTGCAGAGAGACACAAAGACAGAAATGCATGTGTATTTGTATGCATGTATGTATGTACTGTATGTATGCATGTATGTTTGTATGTATGTATATTAAGAAACATACATTTGCACTGGCCGTGAGACAGCACAAAGAGAACATACACTGCACTGGGGAACAGGGTTAGGTAACTGACTACGACTGATTCTGGCTGCAAGATTGTGCTGCAAGAATTAAATAAAAATTACAGTCGTGTATGAACAGTGAGCAGATGGAGACAACACTTCAAGTAATTGTTGAACATAGAAAATGAAAGTAATGCGAGTATAAGTGACTAAGGAGTGGCTGGGAGAAGTTGGGAGGTGAGAAGACAGGAAGAAATCAGTAGGATGGAAGTTGTGGAGGCAATGAAGAAAGTCAAAATCCCAAGAATGGATGGAGCGTGTGGTGAAATGCTGAAGCATGAGGGAGAGATAGTAGTAGAATGGATGTGGAAGATGAACGGATTGGACTGGGAGGAAGGCAAAGTCCCGGAGGATTGGAAGTCAGGTAAAATTATTCCCCTGTACAAAGGAAAGAGGGTATAAAAAAAAGTGTGTAATACGAAAAGTATATGGTAGGGTACTTATCGATTGAGTTAGGGAAATAACAGAGGAATTAGTTGGAGAAGAACAGAGAGGTTTTAGGAAGGGAAGAGGTTGTGTAGATCAGATAATCATTCTTAGGTCTTTAGTAGAAAAGTTTCTAGAAAAGAGAAAGAAGTTCTGTGCGGCCTTCATGGATTTGGAGAAAGCATATGACAGGGTGGATAGACAAGAATTGTAGAAAGTATTAAGAATATATGGATTAAATGGGAAGTTGTTGAATGCCGTGTATGAGGGTGCTAAGGCTGCAGTGCGTGTCGACAGTGAGCTGAGTGAATTTTTCAATTTTAATGTTGGATTGAAACAAGGATGTGTCATGTCTCCATGGTTATTCAGTCTGTATATGGATGGGATTTTAAAATTAATGAGATACAAGGTAGGGCAGTGGATGTTGGAGCGGCCCTAATGAGAGAGGGCAGTGTTTGGAAACTCCCTGTACTGTTGTTTGCAGATGATACCTTGCTATTAAGTAAAGACGAAGGGGAGCTGCAAGGCTTGATATATGAGTTTGGGAGAGTGTGTAAGAAACGGAATCTAAAGATGAATGTAGGGAAGAGTAAAGTTATGGTCATCCAAAATATTACCAATATACCGGGAATCGAACCCGTATCAAAACAGGTTTCTCTCTTCATAAAGTTATGGTCTTTGAGAGAAATGAAGCAGGTGAATGTACAGTGAGTTTGGATGAGAAGGAAATGGAAAATGTGAGCGTGTTTAAGCACTTGGGTAGTGTGATGAGTAAGGATGGAAGCTTAGAGGATGAAGTGCTTGAAATGGTACAACAAGGATGAATGGTTGCTGGTTCCCTAAAAGCAGTGACAAGAAACAGGGAAGTGAACATGGAAGTGACAGTACTGTGATACCAACCATAACATATGGAAGTGAAATTTGAACCTTGTTGGAGCGACACATGCCAAGAGTGAAAGCAGTGGAAATGAGTTATTTGAGAGGAGCATATGGAGTCACATGGAGAGACAGACTGACATATAAGGAAGTGAAGGAGCGTTGTGGTGTGGATGTGGATGTGATGGGAAGCGTTAGGAGAAACACACTGAGGTGGTTTGGCCATGTGGAGAGGATGAAGGGCGAGAGACTGACGAGGAGAGTGTATGAAGTGAGTGAGTTGGAGGTGGGGAGAGGGAGGGGGTACCCAAGGATGAGGTGGAGGGATGGAGTGGAGAGGTATATGAGAGAGGGGGGTATGAGCTTGGATCAGGATAGTGAAGTGGCGGGGAACAGGGCGACATAGAGGCAAGTTGTCTTTGGCCACCCATTACGGGATTAAGGCGTCTGGCAATAGATAGATAGATAGTATGAACAGTAATAGATATAAAAGGAAATCAAGTAGTTAGGGCGTGGTACAAAAACTTAAAGGGCCTGAAGAACCCTGAAACATGCTTAGTTTTGTGTATGTCAAGGGTGGAATAAGGAGGGTGAGATGAAGTAAGCTAAAAATAGGTGGAAAAGGAAGTTACTGATATAAGGTGGGGCATCGCAAGTTAGCATTGTTCATAGTTATCATGGTCACCGCGTCTGCTATTCATGTGCACCCACTAAAATGATTATTGGCACCCCTTGCTTCGATACCCTTTGCAACAATCACTGGGACAGAAGCCGTGAATACGCGTTAAGGATTGGTACCTGATCTGCCAGCCCTCAAGCTTTCTCTCTCTCTCTCTCTCTCTCTCTCTTCATAATGTAACTCCCGTAGCTTCATGTCGTGTATAACAAATAATTCATAGAAATTGTCCGAGGCTTCTTATTCGTATTTTTAGTAAGTTGTTTTCCGTGAAGGGGCACTAACTCTCCGCCAACCCACTTGTTGTCATGTAGGGAACACGTGTTGGTTGGTTATAAGGTTACCACCCAACGCTGGAAATGATTTCCTGGTTTACAGGAAATCATTTGGCTTGCCATTTAATGTAGAGCTACCCTAAAAACAGAGTACCACTACACTAAGTGGGTGGATGAAGGATGCCCCAGTCATCAAGGTGGTTTGGCCATGTGGAGAGGATGGAGAGTGACGAGGAGAGTGTATGTGAGTGAGGTGGAAGGGGGAGAGGGAGGAGGAGGCCAAGGATGAGATGGAGAGATGGAGTGGAGAGGTATATGAGAGGGGGGGGCGGTGAGCTGGAAGCAGGGCAGTGAAATGGCGGGGGACAGGGCGACATGGAGGCGATTTGTTTGTGGCCACCCCTTACAGGATTAGGGGGTCTGGCAATAGATAGATAGATAGAAATGAACAATGCTCGAAGGAAGGTCTCAAATCAGTAAAGCATTATCCACTAGATAGTAAACAAGTCAAGGTGCTATATGTCTGCTTGGAACCCATCATATCCGAGGTTACCACCTTAGGATTTTCTTACACTTTGTGATACGATGACAACCACCGTTAGTATTTTAAGAATGGGTTGTTGGCAAACTTTATAAGCCTAACTGTCCAGTATATACAACACTCCATGAACAATGAATACACACTACATACAGTATTTATCGTAGTATTCCTATAACTCTAACCACACCAATGACACGTGAATCTAGTGCATGGATTATGAGACAGAATGGTCTATCACCATTTTGGTGAAGATGAAAGCAACATCGGGGAGCGGGCCATCGGTAGGCATATTCGTTTCTTTTAGGACATGCTTTTACCTCAGACGGTTCATAATTTGCATATAATGTGAGGAGTGTGTTACTTATGAGACTGCATCAGCTTGGTCAATTTGAGCATAGAATGTGAAGTGCTCGTATTCAAAATGGCTTCAGGCTCTTTTATAATACTTCTTAGATGGCGATTTATTTTGCACAATACACATCAGCATCCTCGTTTATAATTTTTATGAAAACTATGTTGATACTGAAACTCTCTAAGTAACTTGTAAGGCAGTGATAATAAGCAAAACACATTGCTTAGTATTCGGTGCTACGAAAACACTGATGCTACTATGAATATGGACCTAAGGCTCCACAGATCAGGCACACCAACCAGGCTCGTTAACTCAGTTTATTTTCAGATTTCTCGTCTGGTGTGTCAAATTTTATCACGCTCAAACAATGCCGATAATGTTTTTAGTGAGTGTACACCTCCAGGCAGTCGATGTGGACTTGGGTCGTAGGAAGTGGGAATTGGTTCACTGTCAGATTTTCCCAGAGGCCGACCTAGAAGAGCCAGTGTCACTGGCTTACATAATGACAGACTTATTGAGGGACAGACATGAAATTAGTCATTTGCTACCTCCCCAACAGGCTCAAAGACATGAAGATTCCCAGGAACTTCATCCATATTTATGAACATTATTAAGATGAGAATTTTTATAAATACTTTAGGATTTTTATTTATTATTATTTTTTTTTATGTGTCCAACTCTGGGCATAGGCTTCACAGCCTGCTATCAAGGCCCAGCAGTCCTCCTACATACCATACACCTTTACATGTCACCACTTCGGCTCTAACACCCACCGTCCATATTGAATACATGCTAGGGCTGTCTCATACAGGACTGGTGTATTGGTATTAGCGGGGGTATTTTTACGACATGTCGGCGGGTCTTCTGGTAGATCAGTAAAGCCTGATTTAATGAAATTCAAATCCTTAAACTGTTCCCTGCCCCAGCCGGGATTCGAACCTGGGTCCGGTGGGACTGCAGGCCACCTCTCTACCGATTGAGGACGACTTATCAATAAAGTGGCCTTTTGAGGCTCTTTCTTGGTTTATAAGTCGTTTTTTAATGAATATGTCAAGTTATACTCAGGAAGATTCGTAAGTTAAGTTTTAAGATTCTTTGTGAATATAAGTCAAATTCATATAGTGAGTTTTTCAGGATCCTTTTAGAACCTTTTCTTTATTTTCTTTTACTTTAGGCAAAGAACCCTCAGCATTTGGCAGTCAACAGCTTGGTTGTTCTAGCTTTAAAACCCAGCCATGGATAGCAGGGCTTCCGTACCTACAGGCTGAATGTCGAGTGCTTTGCTGTGTTGTTATAGTTTAATTTCCATTTGATGCAAATTTGACTGATTATACAGCTTTGTATACTAAACAGCGTTAGTGGTGTCCACATGGTGATCAAAACTGGTGTTTGCTGCATCAGTGTGGAGAAACAAACCAAGAAAAAACAGAGTGAAACAAGTAAGTAGGCGATGATGGCCAGCTGTAAGCAGACCAAGCTTTGTCAGCGACCGGAAGTGAGTTTCGACACTGAAATCATTTCTATATAGAGGTCCTTCAGTGCAACATTCCAACCAAGAATCATAGCTCTGGCTTAATAATCATCGGAGCTTTAGCATTTTGCATGAGCAAGGTCATAATTTTAGCACTTCTCATATTACCTTCACTTGATGACCTTTGACCCCTGACCTGGCGGATACAGGTCATGCATGTACGAAGCACACTTGTAGTATTCATCAAAGTCTATACGCATGCAAAGTTTCATTTGATTCCATCCACCCACTGTGGAGCTAGGGAACTTGAAATTTGCGGGATGGCCCACCAGATGTACAACTTCTAGGTGGCACTGCCAGTGACTGGAAGTGTGTTTTGACACTAAATGCCCTTTTTGTATGGAGGTACTCCAGTGCAACATTCCCCCTAAGAATCATGGCTCTGGCTATAATCTTTGGAGCCACAGCATTTCGCACAAGCATAGTCATGATTTTAGGTATTTTCATCATTTTTGCATATGATAACCTTTGACCCCTGACCTGGCCATTGTAGCACATATGTGTACAATAGAAAGTTATAGTACTGGTCACTGTCTATAAGCATGCAATGTTTCATTCAATTCCATGGAGCCAATGGAGATCTAGGGGGGCATTTTTGAAAACTGGTACTGGTTGCTATGTATGCTGAGACCAATCTTCACAGGGTTGCCACTCGCAAACTAGAGGAGAGAGAGAGGAAAAATGAGTGTGCCTTGCTTCCGATAAGGAATAACCTCAAGATTACGCCTAAAGAAGTCAGAGCTTTCTACACCAATTGGTAATGCTTCTATAGCTCAAAACGTGAAAAATTAACCCTCTCATGCATGGGTAAATTTTAGTAAGCTTTCTAGTACATGATTTTATTCCACACCCCTCCCCGCCAAACCCCTTTCGTACCTCTGAAAACACTTATTCTCGCCATATTTTCGTCACCCAAACATCTATATATTGCCATGAAACCTACATCATCTTATTCGCCGATGTTTGTTCTACCCGATAAGCAAAAAAAAAATAAATAAACAGAAATTTTTGAATAAAAGTACATTAGGCCGGTGTAAACATTTCGGAATGTCAATCTCACTTCCCAACATCATATTTCGAATGTTTTCCCTCATACAGAAAAATGTTATTAGAAGTTTTGAAAAAGAATTTCATCAGCTTTCTCATGAGCTTTATCAGATTGTGATACGATTTGTAGTTTTCGAGAAAATAGCAAAAAACTAAAAGCCATTTTTTTACCAAAAACTGATTTTTGTTCAGGGAGCTCTTCTGCAAAAGTGTTCTCGCACAGGTTATGTTTTTATTCCATAGTCTTGTGTAAAATTTCATGAGCTTTCTCATGTTACCCACAGGTTTTTCATGCGCCTCATAGTTTCCGAGGAAATCGCAAAAAACTACTGGGTACCCACCCATGCTGCGCTTTCATTATGCATGCACAGTAACAGCTATATTCCCGCCTACGTAACAATGACTTTCCATCAGAGATATTACATTGTTGTGTCCTGTACATACGTAGAATTTACTGATCTTTATCATGGTTCTTACAGAAAATTGATATGTCCAATACTTTTCGAGCAAATGGACAATGAAGGTAGAATACTCCTCCGAGTGCTGCATGGTTTTACCACAAGTGAGAAAAAAAACACTATCCCCCATTCCCTAAAAAACATGCTTCCAAAGGCCTAGATTTTGGTCATGTACATAAACAGAATTCACTGATCTTTATCATGGTTCTTACAGGAAATCGATACGTCCAATACTTTTTGAGTAAATGGATGACAAAGGAAGAATACTCCTCTGAGCACTGCATAGTTTTACCACAAGTGAGAAAAAAACAATCTTTCCCCACCCCCCTCCGCCTTTACCTAAAAAATATGCTCCCAAAGTTTATAATTTGGTCATGTACATACGTAGAATTCACTGATCTTTATCATGTTTCTGACAGGCAATCGACACGTCCAATATTTTTCGAGTAAATTGACAACAAAGGTAGAATACTCCTCGCCAGCAAGCGAGATGAAAACACTTTTTCCCTCTCTCACCCATACTTACATATCTTCGCTCGTTCTGTTTTACTTCCTTTTTTCTTACTCAAAGTATACACGTAAAGTATTATAAGCTTTTTGATAGTGCTCTCAGAAACTCGACTTGACCAACAGTCTTTTTGCTGGTATTGATATTGAAGCTGAACATTTTTCCATCTCATATGTGTATATGTAAAAAACAATACTTATTTATGTAAAAAATATAGAAATATAGAAACAGGTCAATATACAAATCAACAAAATACGGATAACTCACTTCTTCCAGAGGTGTTGAGCTGCTGGCAGGACCTTGAAGGGTTTGAAGATGAAGAGTTATGTAGTGTGTGTGTGTGTGTGTGTGTGTGTGTGTGTGTGTGTGTGTGTGTGTGTGTGTGTGTGTGTGTGTGTGTGTGGCGTAATTGTTCTCGCCTCCTTGTGCTACGTTTGCCTAACACATGCAATGCACACAATAGATTTCTCCACAAACATTTGCTGCATGACATACGTATGTACAGTATATGTGGCTGTGTGGTGTATTTGTTGTCTCTGATCCTTGCACTAGGCTTGTGCTAAGTCAGTCAATGCATGCAATATATCTCGGTGAACACTTGCTGCACTATTTAATACATATATTTCACACTAAACCATATGCAATATAGCACTGTCTGAGACTGGTACAATACCTTTTCACTGAAGTCTGTGGCTGTGTGGCATATTTGTTTTCTCTGATCCTTGTGCTAGATTTGTGCTAAGTCTGTCAATGTATGCAATATTTCTCTATGAACACTTGCTGCACTGTTTTATACATATATTTCACACTCAACCATATGCAGTATAAAACAATACCAAAGTGATTCCATCCCAACCTCCTCTGTTATTCCCTTCCTGACTCTATGGCATATGTGACTGCCTGTTCCCATAGTAACTATGGCATATCTCTGTGGCGTACATAACGCCTGCTATGGTAGGTCAGTTATTTCACTAATCCAGGCATCATATGTTTCACAGATATAAGTATTGGCTTCACTATAAAGGTAAAATACTCACATCATTTACGGGCAGGGTGAAGCAGAGTGGAAACCCCACTATAAGAAACCAGACTCCAGCCTTTAAGCCTAACTGCTGACAACGGGCCCCAATGTTTTACAAGCAATATATCTGTGTTCCATAAACACAGTCACTTCACAGTGTAGTAAAAAACACTGTACAGTCACAATATTTATATAATGGCTTCTTCCTCGGGTGGGAAGGGGAAAATGGAGGATTTAATGGGACGACTGACACAGCGCTACCCTTCAGCCCTCCTGGTTGTGGGGTACTGAGGTTTTTCTGCTGTGCATTGTCTCCTCAGAGCAGTCACAATGTTGCCAAGTATTTACTTTGGAGGAGAGACTGGCATGCTAGAACGCACCAAAATTTGACACAAATCAGCTGAAAACTTAATTTTTGGTGATTTTTTCTGCTTTTCATGCAATTCACGTTAATATGTGTTTATCAGAAAAGAAAACATGGAACATGATTCGTGTCAACTTGCCCAGGAAGGTTAAGGATAAAGCGAGTTTTGGGCCGTTTCTGGGCAATGAATAGTTACCTAGCAACCAAACCTTGCGAACACAACTAGGTCATAGGCTAGTCATTGTGTCCAAGTTTGGTCAGAGTCAGTTTCTTCTGAAGGGTAGAAGTGCCTGCCACAATTAAACAAGAAAGAATGCGAGAAAGACATGACTAACAATAAAGACTGCATGGAGCTGGCCAACAGACTGAGCGGGGGATGCAAAAAAGTGCCCATTTGAGCAACTGAGGGACCCACTGGCTAACAGAAACAGTATAAGGAGGTTGAACAACCTCCGACGATTATACTCAGGAAAAACTAATCAAAATGATGGAGTCTTTTATGGCTTCATTAACCCATTTGCGGCCATAGATCTCCCCCAGAGCTAACTGAAAACGTCTGGAAGCAAGCATACAACAGTACAAGACATTACCAGATTCAAGGGTAAAACAATGTGAAGAACGGAATAGTGTGATGGAACAGGGATGGAGCCTATTGATTCAACATGAGAACAATGGGTGGCAGTGAGACTGTACTGTACTCGCACAGCATGTTCTGGGGAAATGAGCAGGGCATACTACTAACTGCAGGGAAAGCAATCTAGTTCAAGTCTGCAAGTAGGAAGTCCCAGGATTCCTTCGTAATTTCCTCCTGGTAAGGAGGTAGGACAGACTAGAATTGGCAGAGGAAGAGGCACCATGTCACTTCATTAGCATCTACGTGTACCAGGTATGGCAAAGTGAATACTTCTTGGACGAAGAATGAAACTTCCAGATTGGGTTTTAAATGACCAGCCTGGTCATAAATATATATCTGTATCTATCTATCTGTCTGTCTATCTATCTATCCATCTACCTATCTATCTATATATATAATCCAGGCTGGTCGTATATATATATATATATATATATATATATATATATATATATATATATATATATATATATATATATATATATTAACAGAGAGTGAGAGAGAAGTAGTTCATACTAGTATCAAGCGGAAGGTTATTATGCATTAGGTAAAATAATGGCTTTGGATGATGTATTCAGAAGTCTAATCCAACAATATTATGAGGTCTTATCGAAAAGTATCCAACAATTTTTTTTATCACGTAAACCAGTGGGAGCAAGAGCATGGGACTCAGTGGTGCATGACCTTGAATCGTTGTGCGCATACTGGAATATGCTCAACGCTGTTGCCCAGCCTAATTACTTCAGAGCAGCATGTGTTTGAGGACGTGTTCTTCTTGCTCGTCAGATTTTCGTTTTGAATCGTGTTGACCGAGCGATTTAATCAAAATTAATGCATCAGATTTTGTCAAAAACTTGGCATCATAGCAATATGAAATCATCAGGAAAATTCAGCAGCCTTTTGGCGATGAAACTGTGGCCAAAGGAGGCACGGCAGATTCACAGCAAGGTGAAGCTAATACTGATTTTATTAAAAGACCTCCAGGGTGTTGTTCATTACAAGTACACTCCAGAAGACCAAACAGTCAATAAAGAGTACTATCTGGGAGTTCTCTGTCGCCTGCAGAATGCAGTGCATCGCAAGAGACGAGAGCTTTGGGAGGCAGAGGACGCTGGTAGTAGGTACACAAACCCAGAAAACTCCATAGCTCATTCACACAAGTTGGAACTGGCCAGTTTTCCACAGCTGCACTTTCTCTGGATCAGTATGGACGCTGCCCTCATCTACAATGTGTCCTAGGTAATTCATTTCGTTCTGGAACAAGTAGCACTTTGGGGGGTTAAGCTTGAGGTGTGATGCTCGGGTTCTGTTAAACACCTCTGACACCCTCCCCAATTCCTGGTCGAAATTCCATCCAAATACAATTACATCATCATGATAGATGAGATTCTTTCTGTCAGTGCAGGCCTTCCAGTAAATGATGCATGAGATGCTCAAAAGTAATTGGGGCATTTCATAGGCCAAATGGCATCACTTTAAACTGCCATAAACCCCGCCCATATGAAAAGGCTGTATTCTCCTTGTCCTTTTCTGCAGCCTTGACCTGGCGGTATTCTGCTTTCATATCTAGGGTGGAGAACCACTTGGCACCTGACAGAGCATCCATCATGTCCTTGGCATCCTTCACTGTCACTTCATCCAGGGCTCGATAATCCACACAGGACCAAACCAAGCCATCCTTCTTCCTTACCAGAACCACTGGTGATGCCCGAGGACTGCAGGACTTTTCCATCACTCCCTGACTTTGTTGATTCTCCATCACCTTCCCCATTTCCTGCCATTGAGCTATTGTCATCCTTCACACTGGCTGTTTAATCGAGCGGTGATCCCCAGTGTCTATACAATGCTCCACTAGATCAGTGCACCCCAGATCTTGGTCTCCGGTGGAAAAGGTATCAGCAAACTTCATCAGCAGTTGCCTCAACTTTAGCACTTGTGAGCCATCCAAACATTGGCAACTCCTTGAAAATAGGTCTTGTAAGTGGTCTGGCAGATACCCACCTTCTTTGACTACACTCCTTTTACAGGCTTTCCTCTGATGCCACTCAGGGCCCACCGCTTAGCACAGTCCCACAATTTCTTCCTCGATCTTCTGTGGCTCACTGGAGAAATTGGCCACCACAACCAGCACTTCACTTGCACCAGTTTCCACCAAAGTTCTCCCCACCATCACTCCGGCCTTTGTCTTGTATTGCACATCAGGCTCCACCACCTCTAGACAGCTGTCAAAGAGCCACTAACCATGCACTGGAGCAATAGTTCTGATTTTGGGGGTATCACTGTAGTGCAGTGCACCCTCACCTCACCACCAGAACTGGTATGTCTGACTGCCATGACAGGAACCGACTTTTCTCAGACCTTCAGCTTCATATATCAGAAGTCCAGCTCACATCCCATGGACATCAGATAGTCCAGAACAAGAAGGCAAGGATCTTCCATCTCGGCTCCATTGACTGGAAGCATGGCATCTTGCCCTGCCACTTCAATCCAGACGTCCACGGGTCCCCTCAGTTCTGTGCAGTACCCAGTTACACCACACAGTTGTTCTCATGACTCAGGCAGATACCGATCATGTAAAACATCAGGCGTGACAAAAATCAACATTGAGGCTGAAAAAATCACCAGGAAATACTTCTTTCCTTCTATTCTTCCGTCTACTAACATACTGTTGATTGCAGTTCTCCTGCATTTTCTCAGTGGTGGGGCTACTTGGGGGAAAGCTGGTTGCCCCGTAACACCAGACTTCATTAGTTTTCTGCATCTTTCTGGTCTTCTGCAGCCTTCTTCTCATCCTCTTTTTTCTTCTTTAGACACACAGAACTGAATTGTCCCACCTCAACATGTCAAACACGCTTTTGTTACAATTGTAGATTTCCTTGCACTGTTCTGTTCTTGTTCCTTCTTCCATTTGTAACAATCGTCCTTGTATCCCGGCTTCCCACAGAACCAGCAATTTTCTCTGGTCTTCTCCTGTTACCTCTTCCACTTGTAAGAGTCCTCTTTCCTATATCCTGGCTTTTCACCGAACCAGCATCTTCCTTCAAAATTTTCTGCTTCATGTACCTGCCCCTTTGTTGCCTCGAATCCTGCACTACGACCTGCCTGAAAAGTGGATGTACTGGACCTGACATAGGACTCCAGTTCTAGTGCCCTGGTTAGTGCTTCTTGCATGCTTATGGGTTGTACCTGCTTTACTTGCATTTTCAACTCTGCACTATCAAGAGCATCGATGAACTGGTCCCTCAGAAAAATATCCAACAGGTTAGGTGCTGCTCCAGGGTACCCCTTGCATGCCATATTCTCCAGGTCATGAGCAAGCTGCTGTGGGGATTTGCCTCGAGCCCATACACAGATCTGGAATCTTGCTCTGTAAACCTCAGTCTGGTACATGGTCCCATATCTGCACTCCAGCACTTCTACTAGAGACTTATAATTGTTCCTCTCCTTCAATGACAGCTGGCCTAGAATTTCCATTGTGGCATCCTTGAGGCTAGTAGCAAGCTCCACCACCCTCTGCCTATCATCCCAACCATTCTGATCAGTAACTCAGACTACGCATGGTAAGCTTCCCAAGATACTCTGCCATCAAATTCCTGAGGTTTCTTTTTAATTGTACCGCATTATAGCCATGCACTTCACTGGTTTGGGATCTAAAACTTGGGGCATCATAAATAAACCCAGGACTTAAAACTTCTGCATTCTGATTATTCAGCCCCGTAATGCTACCTTTAGATGCTTGGGATCCGTCAAGATTCACCATGCACTGTCCATTTTTATGTTCTCTGTACACTAGCCTGAGGCTCAGCAGTGCAAAGTTTCTCTGTAGTCTCAATTTTCTCACTAATTATCTTTACATGGTCGATTACATGCAAAGGTTATCTATATGCTGTCTGCACTCCATCACAATTCCTTCACTAATTGTCTTCAACTTGTTATCTACATGCTGTTTGCACTCCATCACATTATTGCTTACTTCATACTTCTGCTGCCGTAGCTCAGTCTATACTTCCTTCTTCAACTGTTTCTGCTCTTCCTTCATTTCCCTCATGAAAGCATCTAGCTGTCCTTGTATCCTCAGTTCTAATTCCTTCTGTTGCTCCTGTAATGCCTCTTGAAGCTGTTCCCTCTTTGCTTGCAGTTGTTCTTTGATTTCTTGATTTTGTGCCTGTAACTGTCCTTTGAGTTCTTTCTGTCCTTCATTCTGTGCCTGTAATTGTTCCCTAGAGTTCTTTCTGTCCTTCATTCTGTGCTTGTAGTTGTACATGTTGTGCTTTCAATAGCTTCATAATTGTAGCCAGTGATACGGTACCTCCTCTTGCCTTGCTTGACCCTGTTTCTGTAACCTTCTTCCTTCATGTCAAAGGTTAGACTCACTGCAGCACTTTTCTAATGATCCACACTCCTGACACCACTGTTACTTCCCCATCCCACGCTGCCACAAGCTCCAACAGCAGCAGTTCAGTATAGGGAGGACATTGCCCAGTGAGCTGTTCTTCCTAGAGGCACCTGCTAGGTGTACAACAACACAGAGCAGCACAGGCATTGTAAATAAACATTGGCTTCTCAAGTTCACTGTCTTTATTTTCCAGATAATTAAACTTAATGCTAGGCAGCTACACTTCACTGTTTTTTAAAAGTTCCAGAGACATACAATCTTCACTAACTGCAGGTACACTTAATACTTGCCAATTTCACTTCACTGTCTTCACCAGTACTGGAGCTATACAGTCTTCACTAACTGCAGTTACACTAAATGCATGCTAACTTCACTGTTTTCACAAGTACCGGAGCTATAAAATCTTCACTGCACTGACACTGAACTACACTCAAACTGAACTGAAAACTGACTGAAACTGCTCTAGTTTCTTCCCCATCCTTATATAAGCTTGCATTATACTTGAATATTTGGGTACACTCTCAACGGGCAACAGTTACCAATTCGGAGACATCCAAAATATGCAAGAGTTTTCTTACACTGCATAACACTTTAAATTATTCAGCATACAAACAGAGATAAAATTACATAATTAAACAGTCACATAAATAAAAACATAACAGAGAACAAGAGCACAAAATTTAATGCATAACATTACAAAATACCTCCACTCACAAATAGCAGGCTAACAGGCAACTCTGACACTCAAGAAAAATTCGAGAATCGTCGGGAATACTCCAGCACTACTTAACAAGCAAATCCCTCTTCTCAACAATATTTTTTAACACCAGAACAAAATCAGTATTGGCTTGCAAAGGGGGTAAAAGGAATTGTTTTTTCTTATACACACAAAATGGCGGCTCTGGCAGAAAAAAGAAAACAAAACAAACACTGAAGGTCTGGAATGTTAAAGTGAAAGAAGGCAACTTGGATATGTTTCCAAAGATTGCTGTTGTAGTTATCAGAGGCCTTACCCCCACTGACTATAAACACTTTTGGAGGCTGGATAAGAGCACAGAGCACTGTTTCCCAATTATATGTGTTCAAAGTTATGACTGACTGAGAAATCCATTCATTCAAGATCCATCGAACAACCAGCAACTTAGGGAAGAAGAGAAGCTAACAGATATCCATAATAACAACACTCCAAAACTCAAGCACATGAAAGTATCACTTGAAACTTTCTGGTTTCAGATTGAGGACGAATACTTGCACATAGCAAAAACAACAACAACAACAACAACAAACTTTAAACATTCTATTGCAGCTTTCTACTTATTTGTATGAACTGGGATTCTCAAGGCTTACTAACATCAAACGTAAGAAAAAGTCAACAGTGATTGTAAACCAGCCGACGGAAGCTCTCCACTGGGAGGTTTAGCCATACACAGCTGCTCAAAGCACTCAGCACAACGAGCCCTATACTCACTCGCCCCCGACATGAGCCGTCCATCTACTGTCCGAATAGAGTTAACCTGAGAAACGGGTCAGGAATGGAGCACCTTCAGTGATTGATAAGCAGGTCAAAGAACATTTGCATGAAAACAGCCTTCCATCCCCTCAGGGATTTCCTCTACAAACCTCTCCTTGACCCTTCTCAGCAAAACATGCCCGTCGAGATTGAAGTCTGTGCTGCTTCCGATCCCCATGCAGTCTGGCAGCATGACTTTCCACACTTGGTGCCAGCGCCCCTAGTGAGACAAAACCCATCCTTGATCTTTGGTGCTCTCCTCCACACTCATCAGCTACTTCCAGGGTTGCATGTATAACAGTGTTACCAGATCTAGCATAATTTTATGCTTCTAGCATAATCTGAGGAGAATTTCATAGGCTAGCATAATATATAGCATACTCAAGAATTCAGCATAATTTTAGCACAACTCTGGTACATTTGGCAAAAATTCAGAATAATTTGTTAAAACTGAGAGAAATAACAATGGAATGCGAAAGTAGAAATAGAAATCCAATGGAAACGAGAAGCGGTGCCAAGGCACAGCAAACCCGTCTCCCGCAATCGTTTTAGTGTTGACGTATAAACACAACAGGAAATCTCGTCAAAGATGTCACATATGGAAATTGGGGTAAATCGGGTGAAAATTGACGATTTTATGCCCATTTGAAATTTTAGGCCTGACCCACCTGGCATTTACCCCCCCTACCACTAACTGGGGGGTGACCCCCTGATGTAGTGAAACATGTTATAGGATGCAGATTTGAAAGATACACCTTTAAGTTTTGGTTTCATGTCGATATGACGAATTTGAAAGGAGTTATGGCAAAAAAAATCTTTTTATTTTTTTATTTGTTTGCCCCTTTTGGGCCTACAGTCTAGGCCTTGACCCAATCTGGCCCAAAATTTAATCAGGTGATCAGGTGGTCAAAGCCTATCATCCCTGTAATTTTAGTCTAACTCGCACCGGTCGTTTTCGCGTAAAATTAACAGACAAACATACATACATACATACATACATACATACAAACAAACAAACAAACTGACAAACCGAGTGAAAACACTACCCGTCCCCGAGCTCCTTCAGGGCGGGGACGGGTAACAATCATGTTTATATAACAGTAGCTAATGTACCATGCTTCATAGTCAGTTGTGTTTGGTGTGTAGTTTTAAGATGCTTCAGTATCAAGAAATTAGTCTTGTTTACGAGTTGCTAATTAGCTGTGATCTTGGGTTAATCCTCTTAATCAGACACCTTTGTTAGCTAATAGCAGAATTTTTTTACAGATTTAATTCCTTATATTAGAGTAGCTAACTGCGGTGATAGTCTTTTTTTTTTCCATTCAAATACCGGTAGTTAATTGTCATAACAAAATATTATGTAGGTAGTAGAAGGATTATGATACGAATCTCATCTCCGTCACAAAAATGTTTAGCCTTGTTTACTTTGTTACAGCTGAAAGTCAGCTTTATGTTCTTATTCAGTATTATCTTTAATGAGATCCCTTTATTTTTCTATGTGCAGTGTAGTTGACTCGTGTTAACTATTACTTGTCCTTATTAAGGGTTGTATAATAGTTTACTATGAAAATAAACTAACTCTGAAAGTTAGCATAAAGCTGGCATGATTTCGTCACCCCAATAGCATAATTTTGCAAGTTTCAGCATAATTTTAAATGGAGTCTAGCATAATTTGGCAATGGAGATCTGGTAACACTGATATATAAAGGTATCCCATCGTTCAAAATGGTTCTTGACAGTACTATTTCAAACCGATTTGAGACTCACTGTATATTCATAAGCACACCCCTCATCCCTGAGTTTCTCAAGATGGAACTGTTTTGGTAGGATCTGGAGCTTCTCTCATTCTTTATTTATAGCCTTAGAGTGGCAGCAACAAGTCTGTGATCAGTAGCAAAGAACTCTTCACTCTAAAAACTCTGCAGTTTTGAAGGATCTTTCACTGAGTGCTAACAAGAATGTGGTCAGTCTCCTTTGCAACCCCTCCTCCATTGGAATACCAAATCTAGCGGTGAAGATCTGGCTGCTGGAACCAGGATCCAGCAGTTTTCAGGTTATGGGACTTTGCGAAATCCGGAAGGTAAGAACTATTGAAATTTCAGGTTTCAGAGCCATAGGGACCTATAAACTCCTCGAATCCTTCCCTGTCAGTGCCAGTAACTGCACTGAAGGCATCCAGGACCAAGAGTGTATCCTGTGAGCGGTACTGTTCCATAACTGAGTCATGTTTAGTGTAGAGCAGCTCTTTCTCTTCAATATCACTCATCTCAGTTGGAGTGTAGACGTCAGTAAGTGAGATGAAGCCTGAGGAGTGCTTCAGTCTCACCAGCGTTATATGCCCATCAACCACAGAAATCATGTCGAGACAAGAGACAAAACGAGCAGCAACTGCCACAGCAACACCTCTAAGCTGGGCACCATCGATCATCCTGCAAAAGGTTTAGAACGTTCCAAGTTCCCACTCAGTGTGCCTTCCAAAAGTTAAACCCGCGCATGGTTGTACTGGTTTATGGGCCCTCTGTGCCCCCACGATGAGAGTCAAAAACAGGACTGGGGCTAGGGAGCCCCTCTCAGCATCCGACTGCTGGCTTTACCAAGAAGCTATCATAACAGGGTCCCAAAGCCCCATTTGGCTGGCACTCAAGGAAGGACTCCCCAGCAAAAGTTTGTTAGTTTCTTTGTTATTATTTAGAAATACCTGTACTACAAAATGGTAGTCAGTATTATTGTAATATAAATTTTTAGGTAGAGTCAAGCTCCCTATATGCTCAAATGTTTATGAGTGTTGGATCTCTTGTGTTTGGTGCACGTTCTCCCATTTTTATGTGAATTTCGTTACTAATTCAGTTGTTTACGCTGATTCTAAATTTGAACTTATTTGGGGGGAGATTTTTTTTTTAAAGTGAGTTTAGGTTATAGTAGTTGATGATAAGAATTAGGTTAGTTAATGAAATAAATAATATTTAAGTACAATATTATTTTCCTTGCTCCATGCGTAGATAAATACAGCTATAGTGGATAATGGAAGCGTGCCACCCTCAAACCACGTTCCTTCGCTGACAGAAATCCACTCGTTACAACCGCGTTTAGAGCAGCGCCACTGAGCAGATTCACCATGAATGCTTATGTTCATCGAATGCTTACGGCGGCATAACTTAGATTTTGGATCTTTTGTGTTTATGATTAAATATTATTTGTTATTATTATTAACTAAGCTATTTATCACTATAAAAACCTAACCTAACCTAATCTAACTTAACCTAACTTTTTTAAAAATAGTTTCTCAAAAAATAAGTTCAAAATTGGAATCAGCTTTAAAAACTGCATTAGTGACTAAACATATATGAAAATGGGAGAAGGTGCACCAAACAATGATCCTGGGTGTTTTTCTGTATCTAAAAACTCTTTGTAAGTTTTATGCCTGAGGGGCTGCACAGTTGTCTCATTCAACCCAAACTCTCGTTCTATGGTGCCCTGTCGATTCTGACGATAATATAATTACTTAGACATTGATTCAGCTATACCCAGTGTAACACCATGCCTTTCATAAACACAGCTCTCACTACAGACCTCCCTGCATGATTCATGATACCTCAGTATTAGAGAAGTTTAATTCCGTCGATCTTTTTCCAGGGAGATCGTTCGAACCTACAGTGGACCTCATGTGGAGTAAAAGAAATTCAAGAAGAACAGAGAAATTAGTTCACTATTGTATTGCACAGTTGAACAAAAGGGATGAAAATGTGGAATAGCCACATGCTGCATGCCATCTGTAACCAGGTAGGAACACATACCATAAGTTCAGAAGAAAAATGTCCTTTGCAACAGCATCAATAGAGATAAGAGTAATAAATGCTGTGGCGAAGAAAGTGACTGAAGGAAGAATTGACTGCTGGATCACGAAAACAGTCTTTCTATCCTATGTTCAGAGTCAGTAACACATATAGGTTGGTCCATAAATAGCACTCCACTAGAAACTTAGTGATATCTTTGTGTTGCGGGGACGGCTCATTCCGCTGGTGCGTCCATGAGTGTACCAGTGGGAGTTTAAAATGAATGAATTATGTTTGACAGGCATTGACAGTACTGACTGTGCCGTCCCTGCAACACACAACAAATCACCCAGTGGTGTGAAAGAGGAGCAATATACATGGACCACCCCATATATATATATATATATATATATATATATATATATATATATATACAGAGAGAGAGAGAGAGCGCAGGCCTCTACCAGTTTCCAAGTTCAAGATCATATTGAATTAGTTTTGACCTTGACTTTTTGATAAATGTTCAGGTTCATAATATGTCTTGACTGTATTTCGAAATGAAAGAGTTTTCCATGAGGAACATTATGATCTCAGTCCCTTGCCCCTTTCTTGCTTCATTCTTATGATATGCATAATTTAGTGCTATTTATAGTTTTCATATGTTTGGCCTAACAATTTTAGCGTGAAATATAAAAGCTTGTTTCTCTGATGGTCCTCCATCTTTTTCCAAAGTCTGTTGTAGTTCCACCTACTGATTTCTATTATTGTTTGTATTATTATTATTATTATTATTATTATCATTATTGTTGTTGTTGTTGTTGTGGTTGTTGTCGATGATGATCATCAGATGATGATGATGTTATTATTAGTATTAGTATTAGTATTATTTTACCTTGACATTGATTTTTGACCCGTTTCTTCCAGTTTTAGTCACTTTTCCGATAGTCCCAGATCATTATACCGGATTGGGTGCAACTGCATTCATAATATTTTTCCGCAATGTCGCCAGCAAACAGGGAGGCTGCAAGACAAACAACCTGAGCCAAACACAAAACTATTTGGAGAAGGTAATAAGCTCCCATCATCAGGTTATTGCGACCAGAAGCAAGTGTCTTCGCCATGGCCAGGCAACGTTCCGTCGAAGAGGACAACTGATGTAATAGTACAGCTGTAATTAATATACCTAATCTGAATGGGGTTCGGATTTAGGTATTCTTGATGTCACACTTCAACGAATAGTGAATTTAAGAAGGTATTAAAACAACACGGTGTGAATGGGTCTTTTATTACCATGATATGTATAAATTCAGAACCAGTCAAGATAAATCATGCATCGATATGTTTGACACGTAACAGAGTTAGCTGGTTCTCGATGCCACCATATAGATAACCAAGAGATGATGCAGGAATGCTTCCTGGTTGTGGCTGTGAAACACTGACATGGTGTTGTTGATGTTGCTGCTGGTGATTACTGCCATGATTTTGATTACGATGATTATGCTGGGATAACTGACACTGGCAATAATGGCAAGCGATACAGTGATTGTGACTGAGACAATGTTATTGTTCTGGATACTGGTTTGGGGGTGTGCTGCGTCAGACTGTGAGATGAGTTTCAGTATGTAGCATCCTGCATGTAAAATAACTCATTCTTGAAACTAGCTAGATGATCCAAAGAAGTTTGTATATGAAAAATTAAGAAACAATATGAAATGCTAAGAACACGTTCCTTGACAACAAATGAGATCTTATTTACTTTCCATGTTATTCAGAGCAAAATAATCTCCCCATACCAGACGGAAGGAGAGAGAGCACTTTAACTAAATGATACTCTCACCATTACTTCTCTTCTCTCACCCATCACGAAACAGGCATCAGTATAAATAGTTTTATGTGTAAAGCTGTCTAAGAAGAAGTAAAACCTAGTACTATTAAACTGAATTTTTATGCAGTTAAAAAGCTGTATTTTAAGACAACTAAAATAAGCTGGGTTTTTAAAAGCTTATGCAAAATGTAGATTAATACACATTTACAAAACTGGGTGTAAAAGCACATACTGATGTAGGTTATAAGCATCAATAAAATTGGGTTTAAAAAATCCACAATGCCGGGTTATAAAGCACCAGGTAAGGTGGTTCGTAAAGCACCTATAAAACTGGGTTATAAATGGCCAACATATTTGAGTTATAAACCATTTACAACGTTGGGTTGTAGAAGCATCTATGTAGATAGGTTAAAAGGCAAGAGCAGAGGTGGATCCAAGAGCATCTAGGCTAGAAGACTGAAATCACATCCACATGAGCCTGGAGCAACAACAACAACAATAAACGTGGTTATAAAGCATCTACAAAGCTAAGTTATAAAGAAGAAAAAGTTGTAAAGCACATACAAAGCTGAGCCATAAAACGCAAACAAAGCAAAAGTTATAAAGCATCTACAAAGCTGGGTTATAAAACACCTACAAAGCACCTACAACGCTGGGTTATAATGCACCTTCAAAGCACCAACAAAGCTGGGTTATAAAGCACCCACAAAGCAAGGTTATGGAGCACCAACAAAGCTGGAATATAAAGCACCCACAAAGCAATGTTATAGAGCACGTACAAAGCTGGGTTATAAAGCACCTACAAAGCTGGGTTACAAACCATCTACAAAGCTGGGTCACAAAGCATCTACAATGCAGGGTTATAAAATATCTACAAAGATGGGATATAAAATATCTACAAAGCTGGGTTATAAAGCACCTACAAAGCTTGGTTACAAAGCATCTACAATGCTGGGTTATAAAATATCTACAAAGCCGGGTTATAAAACATCTTCAAAGCTGGGTTGCAAAGCATCTACAAAGCTGGGTTATAAAGCATCTATAAAGCTGGGTTACAAAGCATCTGCAAAGCTGGGTTACAAAGCATCTGCAAAGCTGGGTTATAAAGCATCTATAAAGCTGGGTTGCAAAGCATCTACAAAGCTGGGTTATAAAGCATCTATAAAGCTGGGTTACAAAGCATCTGCAAAGCTGGGTTATAAAGCATCTATAAAGCTGGATTACAAAGCATCTACAAAGCTGGGTTACAAAGCATCTACAAAGCTGGATTACAAAGCATCTACAAAGCTGGATTACAAAGCATCTACAAAGCTGGATTACAAAGCATCTACAAAGCTGGGTTACAAAGCATCTACAAAGTGGGATAACAAAGCATCTACAAAGCTGGATTACAAAGCATCGTCAAAGTGTAAAACAGTTACATAAGCCGAGTTTTCAAGCAACCGCAAGAGCTAGGTTTTGAAGGATGTACAAACCTTGCTTATAAAGCATCAACAAAGCGAGGTTGTAAAGGCGCCACAAAAACTATATTTAAAGTAACCACGCTGGTTTCTATTAAGCAACAATGAAACTTGAGTTTAAATAAGTTTTTTAAAGCACCAAAAAATAATTTATTATAAAGATACAAGTGATACTGAAATTATTATAAAATTCTACAATACAGCCACAGCCTCAGCGAATGTTGGCAGCACTTGAGGCAATTGCAAAAGCTCTTCATTCAACTTTATGTTTTTGAGTGTTTGCGAAGTCTGGGATAATGAAGAGGAACTTCAAAAATGGCAAAGAAAATTTTTATTTGTTGTGTCTAAGAGAGGCTTGCGTGGGTTTTTTTAAGCAAGGGAAGCAAATTACAGTGTTTTAATATTCATACTGGTTAGTAAAGATAACCGTGCAATGGGAGTACTTTTAATATTAATATAAAAGTAGGTAATACTTTTTTTGTGCCTTACACAGCCTGTCTCCTCCACCTTTACCAGTGCCTTGCAAGCACTTGTGTCAGTGTCTGAATCCCTTCACATGTGTAGTTATGGTGAGCGTAATGGGATGCTGGAAATGGTAGTGACTTAAAAAACATTGACAAAAGTGGCACCGCTAATGGTAATGGAGTGAGTGAGGAGAATGTAACAAAGGCTATCGAGTAACAGTCTGTGAAGTGAGGTAGGTCTAAGAATAACACGGCTGAGAGAGAGAGAGAGAGAGAGAGAGAGAGAGAGAGAGAGAGGAAAGACAGACAGACAGACGGACAGACAGACAGAGATGGATGATGGCTAGACGAGTGAGAGTGAAGTATCTGAGCAAACGTGTAACCACGCCATGGAGACTTATGCTGCTATCCACTCATCATATCCATGAACTCTGCAATAGAAAGTCTTTAATCAGAATAATGGATTCCATAGACACAAAACTTAAACTGTGAATTATATAGGTTATTCTGTACTGGAAATCTAGCTTTAGTCGTGCATTTTTTAATCATCAACAGCAAGTTCGTACATTGGTCTGTCATGCTGTGTATTTTCCACTCAGTGTCTGACAAGTACGAAACATTATAATAAACCCTTTAGTCCGGCGACGTCTTTCTGTATTTACCTACTACTGTACCTCCAAATAATATTATTACTCTCAAGAACTACTTTTCGAACTGTATGAGATAGATTCATCCTTCATTAATCCATTTGCAAATAGGTGGCCAACCCATTAACCCCTTTACACAGGTGGCTGTCCTAAGCTAATGGCTTGGTAGGAGGTTGAATACTACAAAACCTACGCCAGTGAATTGTGAGAATTATTATGAAGGGTTGAACACAGCCATTTTTTCACCTAAGTGACTTCCACGTTAACACTAACCGTCAAAATCGAGGGTGCCGGATCCGTCCTCGTCCACCTCCTCGATGATGCCGTCCAAGTCTTCCTCAGTCAGCCTGTTGTCCAGTTCCCTCAGGATCTCCTTCAGGGTGTCCGTCGTGATGTACCCGTTGCCTGGCGGATACCATCATTATCATCATCATCATTATCCCAGCCCTCTTTCCCCCTTGCATGGGGTGCGAGGGATCGAGAAACAGGGAAATGCTGTATAAAAGTATATCTGTCAACAGAGCGTCAACCAGAAATGGGAATGGAATAGTCATTTTGCAATATTGAGACTGCACAGTTAAAAGGATACCGGTACATGAATAGTTACGCAGGGTATGGATAAAATAGTTCCTTATTTATGTTTGTGTAGGACCATCCTCTCTTCCATCACAATATTTTTAAGTGAAATAGCGAGGATTCATATTCCCACTCCACCTCCTCGCTGATTGTACTAGTAATGGAGAGTGTGAGATGCCAGTTCGCTATTTCAAAACTTCTATGCCATACAACACCTATGGTTAAGGTAAAGCAATATAATCGATCAAGCAGAAGGCGTCATGAAAAAAATGGATAAATGTGCACTAAAACAAGGTGTGGAGGTTTGGGTAACAAATTATTCAAGGACTGAGATATTTAAATGAATTATTGAAATTTAGGAGATGTGCGTGACGCAGACTGCTCCCCTTTTCTAATTAAAATGTTGAGGGAATGATTCTGCAAATAATACAATAAAATAAAAATTTTAATGGAGTGACGGCGAGAAAGGTCTAACATGTAGGACGGAGCCCAGAATTTCAACGACTTGCACGGCAAGTTGGCAGATATAAACCTAAATATACAGAACATGTTGGCGGTAGCTTTCTTTCTTTTCTTTTTGTTTCTTTCCTAGCTTTTGGATATTACTCAATGTCATGAGAAACTTGGCATGGTCAAATGTATGATGACTAACCTTCCCTATCATAAATACGGAAAGCTTCTCTCAATTCTGCCTTTAGTGCCTCTTCGTCCTCTTCAATGAGGAACTTGGCGGCCAGCTCGACGAACTCCTCGAACTCCAGCTCGCCGGAGCCTGAGAGATAAAAAATCATATTATGTATGGAAAGCTTACATATTTAATGAAGCATAGTGTTCATTCAAATGTTTCAAATTAATTATGATGTTGCAAGACTGAGTTTAAATAGTGTTTTCCTTATTACTGCAATCATACTTATTTTGAAAAACATCATTGACCTACCATCTTCGTCAGTCTCTGCAATAATTTCGGAAAGGTGTTTCTCCGTGATCTTGACGCCCATCATCCTGAGGATGACACCAACAGTCTCCGGAGTGATGTAGCCCTTTGCGTCAGTGTCGAAAGAGTTGAAAGCCTTCTGCAGGGCTGCAGTATAAACAATGATGATTTTTTTTTTCAAAAGTCTAGAATGCTTAGTAACAGCCTCACCATCATAATGCTGGATTCTTCCATTTCACAGTCAATTATATCATCACCAAAGAAAAACGCTTACTAGAATAACTCAACCTGACATTTTTAGGGATGCGATTTTCATACTAAAAATTTGATTCTCCATTCACAGAGCGAATATGTGATAGTTTTGTTGATTCAGTGTCACTTGCATCAGTACTCTTTCTCATTAGGGTTATTCAAAACGAAAGAACTTTGTAGTCTCAGTTCAGTTGCTATTTCATATTTGGGACTGAAGATTCTGGTTCTTCCCAGTGTAGCATCACACGTCATTTCCGCAGTTACTGACAATTACCATCACACCCATGACCACACACCGCATGGCAGCTAAGCAAACAAGTTCTAACATGAAATTTCTCTGTTGCCGTCTTTTAAACTGTGAGAGGAACTGTATAAAATGACACACGATGAATGTACGAGTACATCACATGACCTACCAGTGAGCAGTTCTTCAGGTAGGATTACCAAGATCAACTCTTTACTGTACTGTGACAGAATTAAACACATACCAGCCTAATATTTATCAGTGAGCTACAGTTTATTACAGTCATCTTGGTTACAAGTGTAAGTGGCTGGGGAATGGCTGGGAGAAGGAGAGAGGTGAGAAGACAGGAAGAAATCAGTAGGATGGAAGTTGTGGAAGCAATGAAGAAAGTTGAAATGGGGAAAGCCCTAGGAATTGATGAAGTGTGTGGTGAAATGCTGAAGCATGGGGGAGAGATGGTAGTAGAATGGATGTGGAAGATGTGCAGATTGGCCTGGGAGGAAGGTAGACTCCCAGAGGATTGGAAGTCAGGTATAATTATTCCGCTGTACAAAGCAAAAGGGGAAAAAGAAGTATGTGGTAATCATAGTGAATTTGTCTTCTTAGTGTAATAGGAAAAGTATATGGCAGGATACTTATTGACAGAGTTAGGGAAATAACAGAAGAATTAGTTGGAGAAGAACAGGGAGGTTTTAGGAAGGGAAGAGGTTGTGTAGATCAGATATTCATTATTAGATCTTTAGTGGAAAAGTTTCTAGAGAAGGGAAAGAAGTTGTATGCGGCCTTCATGGATCTGGAGAAAGCATATGATAGGGTGGATAGACAAAGGTTGTGGAAAGTATTAAGAATATATGGAGTAGATAGGAAGTTGTATGCCGTGAAGAGTATGTATGACGGTGCTAAGGCTGCAGTACGTGTGAATGGGGAACTGAGTGAATTTTCCTATTTGAAGGTTGGATTGAAACAGGCATGTGTTATGTCTCCATGGTTGTTCAGTCTGTATATGGATGGAGTTATGAAAGAGATACAAGGTAGGGCAATGGATGTTGGAGCAGCCCTAGTGAGAGAGGGCAGTGTTTGGAAACTCCCTGTACTGTTGTTTGCAGATGATACTGTATTATTAAGTGAAGACGAAGGGGAGCTGCAAGTCTTGGTGGATGAGTTTGGGAGAGTGTGTAAGAAACGGAATCTAAAGATGAATGTAGGGAAGAGTAAAGTTATGGTCTTCGAGAGAAGTGAAGTCAATGAATGTACACTCGTGATCACTAATATCTGACCAGAGAGTTAGCCAAAGTCGTGGCCAGGCGTAGGCTACACAGTCTGACACACTCCACCATCGTTTCAGAAAGGTTTAGTGCTTCAATGAACAATATTCTAAGCATCACTGAAGCACTATTGTGTCACATATTATATTACTTTCTCAAGTAATATATGCATGATAAGAAAGAGACAAATTTGGTCATAGCTGTTATTTTTAGTCTATAATGAGTGGATGATATTTGAATTTCATACTGTTTTATTAATCTGTTTATTATTTTCCTGACCTATTTCTTGAGGCGAGCCTTTAACTGAGCTGTTGGTAGGTTATAGCAGAGAAATATCCACGATTGCCACAGCAGCCGGCATGCACACGACATATTCTAAGTAATAATGCTTTATAATACTTATATCATTGACAAAAATTTACTATTACTACTACTTTGAACTGAATGATTTTCTCTAATGATAACAGGCCCTGTTGCCCATAGATATAAATAAGCCTAGATGCCACATGACATTAGATGCGTCTGCGCGGCCGCCATCTTGGAACTGTCAAGGCAGACGATTTTGTGTTCCTGACGATGATCAAAGCTGACCACTATTTACCTAGAAATGCAACAGCTCTTTGCTGCTTTTGGGTGTAGAAAGCGTTGGAATATATCTATGGTGACACCGGTAGCACGAGCGGCTCAACTGTCTGGTTATGCAAACGTCCCTCAGCTGCTTCCATATCCTGCGAAAGGAGGATGGTGAGTTGCAGAAGGGAAAGTTAAGCCTGCAGTCCACCGAGTTCACGTTTCAGATGAACCAAGAACCACAACCACTACCACCACAACAAGAGCCACCACCATAACAACCACCATCACAGCCAACACAACCACCACCACCACAACAACAACAACAACAACCACTACCACCAGCACCACATCCACCACCACAACCACGACCACCACAACAACATCAACAACATCCACATCCACCACCATAACAAGAATCACCACCACAACAACAACCACCATCATCACCACAACCACCAGCAAATCAACCACCACCATCACAACAACCACCACCACCACAGCAACCACCACCACAACAACTACCACCACCACAACAACAACCACAAAAACCACCACCACCACAACAACCACCATCACTACAACAACCACCACCACAACAACAACCACCACAACAATAACCACTACCACAACAATAACCACCACCACAACAACAACCAGAAAAACAACCACCACCGTCACAACAACCACCATCACTACAACACCCACCACCACAACAACCACCATCACAACAACAACCACAACAATAACCACGACAGCAACAACAACAACAACAATAATCACCACCACAACAACCACCACCATCACAACAACAACCACCATAATAACAACCACAACAATAATCACCACCACCACAACAACAACCACAACAACCACCACCACAACAACAACAACCACAATACCCACCACAACAACAACAACCACAATACCCACCACATCAATCACCACAACAATAACCAGCACTACAACAACAACCATCACCACCACTAGTGCAACAACCACCAACACAACCACCACCACCACCACCACAACAACAACAAGAACTAACACAACCACAACCACCACCACCACAAGAATAACCACCACCACCACCACAACAGCAACAACGACAACAACCACAAAAAACATCACCACAACAACCACCACCACCATTACAACAATCACCACAACCACCACCACCACCACCACAACAGCAGCAACAACTATAACCACCATCACAACAATGACCACCACAACAACCACCACCACAACAACTACAGCATCCACCGCCACCACCACCACAACAGCAACAACAATCACAATCACCACCACAACAGCCACCATTATAACCACCATCACAACAGCCACCACCACCACAACAACAACCATCACCACAACAACAACCATCACCACAACAACAACCACTAACACAACAACAACCACAATTAACACAACAACCACCACCAACACAATAACTACCCCCACCACCACAACAACAAAAACCACCATCACCACCAACACAACAACAACCACAACAAAAACCACCATCACCACCACCCCCACCACCACAGCAACAACCACCAGTACCACTACAATAACTACCATCACCACCACCACAACAATAACCACCATCACCGCCTCCATCACAACAACATTCATTTTCATAGTCTGAATTCGCTCTAAAGCAAGCCCCATTATTACATGCTTGACCGCTCCAACATGGCGGCCGCAAAGACGCATAGCTGCTGTACTGAAGAATGGGCTATGCGGCATCTAGTCTTATCTATGCCGTTGCCATCCAGTGGGAATGGTTGCCCTGTTCCTACGTGACGTCTTAGCTGCATGCCCCCTCTGGTCAAAATGTGTGCCAGTTAATGCCGTTAGTTCATAAATAATTATTACGGTATATATGAAGCCAATACTCACATAGTGGCACATGTTTTTTTACTTCTTGGAAATTGCTAAATTGCAGACTGACTGAAGGAATGTCGGCCCCTGTCAATAAACACAAATTATTATATTATGGAGGAGAAACCTTAAGAATATGGTAATATCAATGATATGAGGAATAGTACGCTTCAGAACACCTGGTTACAGTTCTTTGCCCCGCCCACTAGTGCGGAGGCTGTGTTCGAATGCGTAGCTTTTGTGTGGTCATAACACTGCCCGCCACGCGTCCCTGGTCAGAGATTAGTAATCATGAGTGTACAATGAGGCTGGATGAGGAGGAAATGGAATGTGTGAGTGCGTTTAAGTACTTGGGTAGGCTAGTGTAATGAGTGAGGATGGAAGTTTAGTGGGTGAAGTGCTTGAAAGGGTACAACAAGGAAGAAAGGTTGCCGGGTCCTTGAAAGCAGTGATAAGAAACAGGGAAGTTAGCATGGAAGTGAAAAAGTTACTACATGACAGAACTGTGATACAAACGCTAACAAATGGAAGTGAAGCATGGACCTTGCTGGAGGGACAGAAGTCAAGAGTGAGATCAGTGGAAGTGAGTTATTTGAGAGGAGCATGTGGAGTCACATGAAGAGACAGACTGACAAATGAGGAAGTGAAGGAGCGTTGTGGTGTGGATGTGGATGTGATAGGAAGCGTTAGGAGAAACACACTGAGGTGGTTTGGCCGTGTGGAGGGGATGGAGCGTGAGAGGCTGACGAGGAGAGTGTACGTGAGTGAAGTGGAGGGGAGGGAGAGGGAGAGGGAGGCAGAGGATGAGATGGAGGGATGGAGTGGAGAGGTATATGAGAGAGGAGGGTGTGAATCGGGAGCGGGGCAGTGAAATGGCGGGGGACAGGGCGACATGGAGGCGATTTGTTTGTGGCCCCCCTTACGGGATTTAAGCGTCTGGCAATAGATAAATAGATAGAGATTTTCGTTACAGCTTTGTCTTTTATTGTTTACATGATGATGATATGATAAGACGCTGTTATGACTTTAATCTATCTATCTATCTATTGCCAGACGCCTCAATCCCGTTTGGGGTGGCCACAAACAAATCGCCTCCAAGTCGCCCTGTCCCCCGCCATTTCAATACCCTGCTCCCAACTCACACCCCCCTCTCTCATATACCTCTCCACCCCATCCCTCCATCTCATCCTCGGTCTCCCCCTCCCTCTTCCACCCTCCACCTCACTCACATACACTCTCTTCGTCAGTCTTTCACCCTCCATCCTCTCCACATGGCCAAACCACCTCAGTGTGTTCCTCACAACGCTTCCTATCACATCCACATCAACACCACAACGCTCCTTTATATCCTCATTCGTCAGCCTGTCTCTCCACGTGACTCCACAAGCTCCTCTTAAATAACTCATTTCCACTGCTCTCACTCTTGACTTGTGTCCTTCCAACAACGTCCAAGCTTCACTTCCGTACGTTAGAGTTGGTATCACAATACTGTCATGTAGTAACTTTTTACTTCCATGCTCACTTCCCTGTTTCTTATCACTGCTTTCAAGGAACCAGCAACCTTTCTTCCCTGCTGTACCCTTTCAAGCACTTCACCCTCCAAACCTCCATCCTTACTCATCACACTACCCAAATACTTAAACGTACTCACATTTTCCAATTCCTCACCATCCAACCTCGCTATACATTCACTGACTTCACCTCTCTCAAAGACCATCACTTTACTCTTCCCTACATTCACCTTTAGGTTCCGTTTCTTACACACTCTCTCAAACTCATCCACCAAGCCTTGCAGCTCCCCTTCATCTTCACTCAACAACACAGTATCATCTGCAAACAACAGTACAGGGAGTTTCCAAACACTATCCTCTCTCACCAGGGCCACTCCAACATCCACTACCCTACCTTGTACCTCTTTTATTACCCCATCCATGTACAGATTGAACAACCATGGAGACATGACACATCCCTGTTTCAAACCAACTTTCAAAGAGAAAAATTCACTTAGTTCACCATCCACACGCACTGCAGCCTTAGCACCATCATACATACTCTTCACAGCATTCAACAACTTCCCATCTACTCCATATATTCTTAACACTTTCCACAATCCTTGTCTATCCACCCTGTCATATGCTTTCTCCAAATCCATGAAAGCCGCATACAACTTCTTTCCCTTCTCTAGAAACTTTTCCACTAAAGATCTAAGAATGAATATCTGATCTACACAACCTCTTCCCTTCCTAAAGCCTCCCTGTTCTTCTCCAACTAATTTCTCTGTTCTTTCTCTAACTCTGTCTATAAGTATCCTACCATACACTTTTCCTATTATACTAAGAAGACAAATGCCCCTATGATTACCACACACTTCTTTTTCCCCTTTTCCTTTGTACAAGGGAATAATTATACCTGACTTCCAATCCTCCGGGACTCTACCTTCCTCCCAGGCCAATCTGCACATCTTCCACATCCATTCTACTACTATCTCTCCCCCATGCTTCAGCATCTCACCACACACTCCATCAATTCCTGGGGCTTTCCCCGATTTAACTTTCTTCATTGCTTCCACAACCTCTATCCTACTGATTTCTACCTGTCTTCTCACCTCCCTCCTTCTCCCAGCCATTCCCCAGCCACTTATACTCGCATTACTTCCATCCTCTACGTTCAACAATTCCTTAAAGTGTTCTCTCCATCTGCTCACTTTTTCTCCCTTCTCCACTAGTAATCTACCATGTTTATCTTTCACTCCCTGCTAACTTCACTTCCACCCTGTCTTACTCTTTTCACTTCTCTCCAGAACATTTTCTTACAGTCCCTCCACTTTACACTCAAATTCCTTCCAAATTCCTCATCCACTCTCTTCTTACTCTCTCTTACTAATCTTTTCACCTCTCTCTTCCTTTCCACATATAACTCTCTCTTCTGCCTCTCAACTTCTTCCACGCCCCTATTTCTCATCCATTCATTGTATGCTTTCTTCTTTTGTGCCACAGCCTGTTTCACCTCTTCAGTCCACCACGCTGTTCCTTGCACCCCCTCCGTCTTCTCTTCCTTCCACACACCACATCACATGCTGCACATATTTCTTCTGTAAATATCTTACACACACCTTCCACGTCTCCCATCTGCTCCAATTCATATTTGCCCAATCGTTCCTCCACTTCTCTCTTATACTCTGCCTTTTTCTCATCCTCTTGTAACCTTTCCACTCTCCTTGCAACTACTCCTTCCTCTCGTCTTTCCCTTCTTCTATTCCTCCATCTTACTTGCATCCTAATTCTGGCCACCACCAAGTAGTGGTCAGAGAGGCCACTCCCCCAACCTCTATAAACTCTTGCATCCAATATACATCTTCGCATCCTTTCATCCACACACACATAATCAATCATTGCCTTCCTTTCATTCAGTTCACCACCCACCCTTCTCATCACTCGCCATGTATACCTGTGGATCATTTTATGCCTGAAGAGGGTATTGGCTATTACCAACCCCCTCCCAGCACAGATGTCCACTAAAGCACTACCATTCCCATCTACTTCAGCAGGCACACCCCACTCACCAACTATTCCATCCACCTTCACATTACCAACTTTACCATTCATATCACCAATCAAAAACACTCTCTCATTCCTTCCAAACTTTTCCATGCACACTTCCACATTTGTCCAGAACTCTTCTCTCACTCTTCTAGCACGATCTTGCGTTGGCGCATACACACACACAATCGCCCACATTTGTATTCCAACTTTCAACTTTACCCACACAATCCTTGACCCAACTGATCCATACTGTCTTATGCTCTTCTTCCATCTTTTACTCACAACTATACACACTCCTTCCTTTGCCCTCTCATTCTCATCTACTCCTGCACATATACCCCATCCATACTCCCATTCTCTCACACTTTCTCCTCTCCATTTTGTTTCAGTTATTCCACATACATCCACTTTCGCATCCTCAAGCACCTGGACAATCTCTCTCTCTTTCACCTCATCATTCGCTCCTCTTACATTCCATGTACACATTACCAAGTCCTTTGTCCGGTCCTGGGTCGTCAACGTTTGGTCAGTCCTTGTCCGAGGCTTCTTGTTTGTTTTTTTAGTTAGTTGTTTTCCGGGGAGGGGCACTAACCCTCCGCCAACCCTTTTAGTCGCCTTTTACGACAAGCAGGACTTTAAGGATACAGTTATTGGAGTACTGAGTGTACTGCATCGTGATGATGATCATGAATTATGATGGTAGTGGATCTGGCTGTGGGGTAGTCGAGTGTGGATGGTGATGATGGTCTTGCTTTTTAGTGGTGATGATAATGATGATGATGATGATGATAATGATTGTGTGTAGTGGCGACGGTGTGTTATAGTTTGGTGGTGAGAGTGTGTTGTGGTGTTGTGATGAGGGTGTGTTGTGGTGTGGTGATGAAGGTGTGTTGTGATGAGATGTGTTGTGGTGTGTGATGAAGGTGTGTTGTAACGCTGTGATGAGATGTGGTGTAGTGATGATGTCTTGTGGTGTGGTGGTGAGGAGATGTTGTGGTGTTGTGATGAGGGTGTGTTGTGGTGTTGTGATGAGCGTGTGTTGTGATGTGGTGATGAAGGTATGTTGTGGTGGTGAGGGTGTGCTTTGGTGTGAAGGTGAGGGTGTGCTGTGGTGTGGTGGTGAGGGTATGCTGTGGTGTGGTGGTATGAGTGTGTTGTGGTGTGGTGGTAAGGGTGTGTAGTGGTGTGGTAATTAGGGTGTGTTGTGGTGTGATGAGGATATGTTGTGATGTGGTGATGAGGATGTGTTGTGGTGTGGTGATGAGGATGTGTTGTAGTGTTGTGATGAGGATATGTTGTGGTGTGGTGATGAAGATGTGTTGTGGTGTGGTGATGAGGATGTATTGTGATATGGTGATGAGGATGTGTTGTGGTGTGGTGAGGATGTGCTGTGGTGTAATTTGGGTGTGTTGTGGTGTGGTGATTTGGTGTGTTGTGGTGTGATGATTAAGGTGTGATGTGGTGTAGTGATAAGGATGTATTGTGGTGTGGTAGTGAGGGTGTGTTTTGGTGTAGTGATTTGGGTGTGTTGTGGTGTGGTGGTGAGAGTTTGATGTGGTGTGGTGGTGAGGTTGTCTGCTGGTGTGGTGATAGGGGTGTTTTGTGGAAAGATGATCACAATGTGTTGTGGTGTGATAGTGAGGGTGTGTTGTGGTGTGGTAGTAAGGGTGTTTTGTGGTGTGGTGATGGTGATGGGAGTGTGTTGTGGTGTAGTGGTGAAGGCGTGTTGTGGTGTGGTGGTGAGAATGTGTTGTGGTGTGTTGATGAGGGTGTGATGTGGTGTGGTTGTGACGGTGTGTTGTGTGATGATCAGGGTGTGTTGTGAGGGTGTGCTGGTGACGGTTTGGTGCAGTGTGGTGGTGAGGGTGTGTTGGGGTGCGGCGGAAAGGTGGTAGTGAGAGATGTTGCTGTTTGGTGGTGAGGTGTGTTAGGTTTGTGGTGGGGGATTGTTAAGGTGTGGTGGTGAGCGTGTGTTTGGGTTTGGTGAATTATTGGTGAGAGATTGTCGCGGTGTGGTGGTAAGGGCGTGTTTGGTTGTGATGGTGAGATTGTGTTAGAGTGCGGTGGTGAGAGTGTGTTTTTGTGTGGTGGTGAGATTGTGTTTGGCGGTGGTGGTAATGGTCTGGTGTGGTGTGGTAGAGGGGATGTGTCGAAGTGTGAAGGTAACAGCATCTTCTTTTTACTTACCTCCAAGTTGCTCTTCATCAAGCGAATCCTGTAAAACAATTGGTAATAATGTTAATGCAAGCATGGGCACAATTTCTGTAACTAATGAATTATCAAGAACACTAAACTGGGTCGTTTAGCAAAGGTCGCCCATACTAATACACACTCCCTGAAAGTAATTAACCCTTTAAGTACGATGACATCTTTATGTTACTGTAACTAGTACCAGACGATTTTATTAAGTAAACTGAACATTTTGTAAGAGGTTAGAAACAATCTCTAATATCTCTTTTTGAACAATGTTGTCGTATTATACTACTTTACGCTACCGTCAGACAGTTTTACTTAACTCAGGAAAGTCCTTTCGTTATGCAGGATTTGATGTTATACCTACCGTCATTTTATTTCTACCGGGCCTTGTGATATTCCTCACTATCACGACCATCATGGCCCGGTTGCTCTCATGGCTGGTGTGAACTTTTGACTCGGCCCGCCACACCAGTCACTAACTGACCTCCCACCTGGGTCACCACGTCCTAGACTCACATTAACCCATTGCCTTCCAGAGTTCCTGTGCGAGGGGTTTTGTTGGATAGGTACTAAGTGCACCGCCCTCCGCCGGTCGGCTCATAGTCGCGAAGCTCATAACTCCCTACCCAGGGGTTCCCTTCTTTATTAACTTTCGAAAATGCCCAGTTCCGTCCTATATTCGGGACACTGGGCGGAAATAGGATAAACTTACAATCAATCCCTTCCGTAACGAAAAAATACTCCTGCACGAAGAACAAGAAGCATGAAGAGATTCCACAGTACATTCCTTGTAATAGCAGTTCATTCATTTTAAATCGGTGTAAATTATCGTCCTTTTGCAGTTTATTTCATGTAGCTCAACAGCAGGGGAAGACAGCAGAACGCGTTTTGCGCGACCTTTGCACTTTCCATGACTAGCACCGCGTTATACTTTCTCTCTCTCTCTCTCTCTCTGTATTTAATATATATATATATATATATATATACATATATATATATATATATATTTATAGATATATGTATAAATATATACATATATATATATATATATATATATATATATAGAGAGAGAGAGAGAGAGAGAGAGAGAGAGAGAGAGAGAGAGAGAGAGAGAGAGAGATTTGTGTGATTTGTGTGTGTGTGTGTGTGTGTGTGTGTGTGTGTGTGTGTTTAGTTAAAGTCTTCAGTAGTGATAGCATTGTCCAATTTATATGTAATTTTCTCAATACCACTGACGACGACACAGTGTTTGTTGCTCAGAGTATAAAGTTTCCGAATTCCAATTATATTTCTAGAGACGTCTTTCGTCCATCAGCAGACCATATTCATGAGGTACGGCTTGGTGGAATGCTCAAGCTGGAATGAAGGTTGGCGATGGCGATGGCAATGGCGGGCAAGGGAGTGGCGTCAGCCTTCACTCATAAAGAAAAAAAAGTTTTATCAGAAGAATCGGTAAAAAATATGAACAGTTAGAGATTTAAAAGGTGGTGAGTTCTCCACCTTGCTATTTTTATTAGTTTCTTATGCTGAAATTCATTCTCCAATCTCCCTCCTGCACCACGGTACTATTGTCATCAGGAGGCCTAGCTTCTTGCTGGTAAAACATTTGGCGCTTGGTAACTGAAAACCTGATTGCTATATATATATATATATATATATATATATATATATATATATATATATATATATATATATATATATATATATATTGTAGGCTCGCACAGTGCGCGAGAGATTGGGCGGTCCACGATCTTGCGCAGTGTGAATACATAATCTTTTGGGAAAATTACATATGGGTGGTATCCCCTCATATGGCCCTTAGACACATAATAAAGGTCAAATTTTTCAGACATTGTACTACAGAAATAGCTACACCTTAACAACAGTAGACAACAGGCCTGATGACCTTTAATAACAGGGGTTCCGAGGCACGGCAACACTTACAGTGCCGCTCCCCCCGCTGCACCTCCCGCCACACCAACACTTCCCTCCACAGACTCCTCTTGAGCACCTTCCCCAGGGGCCATAAACCCCTCGAATTCCAATGCTGACACTTCTGACATTGCATCTTCTTCATCCTCAACAGGAACAGGAGCAAACGATGTAGCTGGTTCCTCAATTTAACTAACTTGAGGACGCTGTGTGTAACTTGTTATGAGCGTCTGCCTTCTGTTTATTTCTTGCCTGTGCCTGTCTGTGTAGAAACGGAAGAGTTTGTCGATACCAACCAGAACTTCCTCTGTTCTTAGGCTGCTCGCTTCCTGTTCCTTCACCTCTTCCTTGAGCTTATGCATGGCAGCAAGGATCTTGCTTATTCTTGACATACACAGCTCTGTATTCCCCTCCATCACACTAAGCTGCTCAACTTGACTCTGCCTAGTGTTGGGCTCAGTGTCACCCTCGTCTATCCGTTGCAACACTTTCTTGGGAGGCTGTTCTTCATTAGCAGCGTGCACTTCTCGTATGTCCGCCACTGTAACATTCTCGAAACCTGGTACAGCTTGTGCTGCTGTCAGTGTTGTTGCCTCAGCCACGGTCAGTTGTTGAATGGTCGTCTCCTGGGTCGTGCATAAGTGACGCATGAGCATTCGCCATGCATGGTTCACCGTTGCAGGTGTAATCTGGTGCCATGCTTGTAGGAGAAAGTCAAGTGCGTCCTTCATTGTAAAATGACGCCAAAATGCCTCAACAGTCATGGCACCTGTGGTGGGTCGGGATACAGCTGCTGGTGGAGATGGAACGGGAGCAGGTGCCTCATCAAGGTCTTCATCGTGATCTTCTTGTACAGCATGAAGCTCCTCTTGTGTGTCGGTCTTCCTGCGTTGGTAGTCGTACACTTGCTTATGGTAGAAGTGCTTCACAGTGGCAATCAGTTCTTGATCCAGTGGCTGCACTAGTGACGTCGGTCGGGGCGGCAGAAACACAACATGACAATCCTTGTGCAGATATTCTAGGTATGGAGGGTGACTTGGTGCACTGTCCAGAGCAAGGAGCATCTTAAATGGAATGCCAATTTCCCGACACTTGGCCCTGGCATTGGGGATGCAGCGCCTCGTTAACCAGTCTGTCATAATGTTACCGGTCATCCAACCATTTGCAGAATTGTACCAGTACACACCACTTGCGTCCATGTTCGTGAGGTTTTCGTAGCACTTTGGGTGTGAGGCTATGTGTAAAACAACTGGCCACATCATGTGGCTCCCAGACAGGTTTACAGCGAACACTACTGTCATCTTACACTTCTGGAGCTTGCGGCCAGAGGCTTGTTTCTGTTTTTTAGCGATGTAAGTTGATTTGGGCATGACCTTGTAGTATAACAGCGTTTCGTCAACATTGTAGATCTGGTCCTTGGTGTACTGTCCCTCTTCAAGAAGCACTCTTAATATCGCAGGATAGTCCCTCGTGGCTAGCTTGTCAGCAAAGGCACGTTCACCAAACACTTTGATGTGACGGAGTTCCTTGCACTTCAGAAAATGGTCCAGCCATCTAACCGATGCCTTGAAAGGTTTGTCCACATTTAACTTAAGAAATGCTGCCTTGTAAAAGAGCTGGGCTTGGTTCCGAATAACTCTGTCATTCAGTGGAACACCTTCCTTCTCCTTCCTCATTATGAAGGTGGAAAGATACTGTTCCATTAATATCATCGCATGATTTCCCACCTGCGAATAGCCGTCTAGGTCAGAGGCACCATACGTCTTCACTAGAGTCTTATGGCATCAGAGTTCTTCCACACTGTCCTCACAGTTGATTCAGCCAGTCCCAGGGCTTTCCCAATGGCGGTGTTTCCTTGTCCCTCCTCCTTCACCTTGATAATCTCTAACTTGGTTGCGTACATCAGAAGTTTCTTAACTCTTGGGGCTGGAGCCATGGTGCAGTGAAGTACAGGCCAGGATGGAGCAGCAAAAAAACACCACACGTTGTACATGACAGGTTAGCTGTAGAGAGCGGATGCACACTGTGCACGAGCCAGGACTGTTATGGCGCGCCCACCTCATTGTACCCCAGGCTGCGCAGTAGAATGCCTGGGAATCTCTGTGCATCAACATGACGACACGTGACGCACTGTGTGAAGGGGTCGTGTACTACTAGAAAATGGCATTTTTGAGCCACTCCTTGCCTCTACCTCGCGTTCTGTGAGGTAAACTCGCACATTCAAGGTTTTTGGTTATGATTTTTGGTCGCTCGCGCACAATGTGAATCGTGACTGTGATGACGCGCACTGTGCGAGCTTATTCTATCTATACAGTATATATACTGTGTGTGTATATATATATATATAATTTATTTATTTATTTATTATTATTATTGTTATTATTGTTATTATTATTATTATTATTTACATAACGTTTGGTGGCAGGTGAGCCGGTATTTACGCCTCATACCTGGATCAGGTGATGGGAGATGGCAGGTACTCAGTCAGTCAGAGTACTGAGCTCACCTGAAGGAGCTCAGCCGGTCAAATAGCGCCCTGCAATCTTATGCTTGACGGGAGAGAGGAGTCTGCCAGTTGTCTTATACTTATGGCAGGTTAATGGAAATTACTTGCAGTTCGTTCACAACCAGTGGTCTGCCGTGTATTAGGTAAATTCGTCTGGCAGCAGCAAGAATTAATGTATGACGTCGCCATATTGAAATGTAAACCAAACTGGGTTCAATGGAATTCTTTGATGCACTTTAGTGAACTGGTATAGTTTCTTCAGTGTCTCCGACAGATAATATTTGAGTAAGCCGTGTACTTGCGTCGAGATAGCTTCACCGTCAGAAAAAAAGCAGTCAAAACTTACCACTAGATCCCTGCATGTCCATCTAATCAACAATAATTTGAGCATCTGGTGAAATAGGCTAATTGTAGTTTGTTCACGCTATTTAATACAGTAATTCAGTCCAACCAAACCAGAGTAAGTCCGGGCTACGCAGATTAGGTTACGTCAGATCCATCTGGATCCCTCACATTCATCTCACCCTAATCACGTCAGTTCTGATATGTTAGACTACTCAAGTCAGATAATTAAGTCACAGTGGGTCAAACTGGGTTAACTAAGGTCCACACATGTCCACTCAGGTCCTTCAAGTTCATTTTGCCACTTCAGCCAAGACAATCGAGAGTAATTGATTCACCTCTGTTCAGATCCATTTTGGTCTATTCACGTCCAGTTAGGTTCACTGAGGCCCATTCAGGTCACTTAAGTCATTTTAGACCTTGCAGGCAGATTTTCTTCCATCCACAGAAGATACAGTCAACTCAGTTCAGGTACAGTCAGATCAGTGAAAGTGCAGGACAGTTCAGGTAGTCACATCACTTCAAGCACAGTCACATAGTTCAGGTCAGTCAGGTCAGTGAAGGTGCCTTCAGATCATTTCAGGTCCATTCAAGGTCAAATAGGATCATTCGAATCCCGTGAGACCGCTTCAGCTTCAGTCTGACTTGTGATCTTTATCCCCGGCGTTGATTTCTATTCTGTGTACCATTTTTGTGTGTTTTCTCATTCAGGAAAGTCTTGGCTGGGTTAGATTTGTTTTCTTACTGTCACGTTAGGTTAGGTTTTTAGTCACTTAGGTTAATCGGCTATGTTAGGATGTGTTGGTCAGGGTAAAAAAAGTAAGAAAAAATGGAAGAATGGTCATCCTGGGAAACTCTAGCTTTGCGTGTAGTGCAAAAAAGGCATATGGAACGGAAATCTGCCTCCCGGGCCGGTTATATCAGTCCCGGTCCGTCCATATCAGTTCAGACCACTTCCCATCCATTCCTTTCCAGGTAGAGCAATGCTGCTCCATTCAGATCAGTGTAAGTCATTTTTTTTTCTTTATCATTCTCACTTCTTCCTGGTCTTTCTCATTTCCTCCCGCCAGCTTTGGCTGAAAGGTTTGCTGAGTAGGGAGGGTGTCTTCTAGCTTTACTATAGTTACCTTAAACTCATAGATAATAACAAGAGTCTTCTCTTTAACAGTCTCGAAAGTGCCATTAAGTCTGTGACTATTTGCTTTCTTTGTACACCTTTGTATAGGTCCATTCACGCCACTAATGACCCAAGTAGATAACATCAGAGGGGGGTTCGGTGGGTGGTGGTTGGGTAATTGAGTGGGGCGAGGGTAGTACAGTTAAGGACAATAGTATTGCCCCATTTTGAACCCTTTCGTCGGGAAGGTGCACTTGGATTTTATATTCCTACTAACACCATAAAATTTTGTTCAAGCTAAAGAAATACCTATTGTCAAAGTCATCATAACCTACTTTGAGAAGCATATTCTCTGCTGGTGGTACACCTATGAATTTTGTACAGGCTAACACCAGGCGAAATTCTTCGTTACAGCAAAATTTCTAGTATTCAAAGGATTATGGCGATCATTTATACAACTCGTAGCCTACAGAATACTGTGACAAATTTGTTGGGCTCGTAAGACCGAGTCACTGGTTTTTGAAAGTCTTTACTCATTCACTTTATTTATCATAACGATGAGTTGTGCGTTGACCGTTGTGGGCGTGGTGAAGGCTAAGTCATTTCACTCTTATGACATATTTTTACATCTGCACAAGGGAGTGTGTGTGTGTGTGTGTGTGTGTGTGTGTGTGTGTGTGTGTGTGTGACCAAAGTATTGTAGCTCAAATAGTTTTAATCCGATTTTAACCGAATTTAGTTGAAGGGTTTAAGGACGGCAAGTGAGTAAACCTGTTGTTTTTAAGAAAAGTAGGTCATTGGTCAAGGTCACAATGCTAGGTCGTCCATTGACCTAGGAAAGTCAATTAAAATAGTTTCTATCTAATTTATACCAAAATCTCAAGAAAGGTTAAGGATAAAGCAGGGATACAGCACTACAGTTTAGCGAATAATCAATAAAAAGTCAAGGTCACAGGGCAAGGTCAAAGTTCGACCAGAGAGAGAGAGAGAGAGAGAGAGCGTGTAATTCACCGGGTCGGTCAGGATCACTTGATGGTCGTGATCGTCAGCTTTTACCCTCCCGGAAGGGAGCTGAGAGCTCATATAGTCCGATCTAAGGGCAAGGCTGTGACCTTCACACACGCACACACCCGTCCCCTTGCTCGAGGGGGACAGTAACCACCCACTTCGTCAGTGAAACTTTTCGCAACCTGATCGAGGCGCGAACTCCCGTCCACCAGTTGGCAAACGGGAACGTTACCACTGCACCAGCGAGCGGTGTGTGTGTGTGTGTGTGTGTGTGTGTGTGTGTGTTCAATGATTTAAATAGGTTTAATCAGTTTATAACTAAGCTTGATGGAGGAGCTGAGGGTAAGTCACGATCACAGGGAAAGATAAACTTAAACAGTTTTTGCCCGGTTTAGCCCAAACTTTGTGGAAGTATTGAGGAAAAGGCAAGAATATAATTATCAGATTTTGAGATCATATAGCCATAAGTCAAGGTCACAGTGAAAGATCAAAGATCAACGTCAATGAATAAATCACTTATGATCTGGTATGAACCAGAGTTAATGGAAGTTTTAAAGATCAGGCAAGAAGGAAAGGGTTCAGTTTTAAGAAGAATTAGTTAAAGTTAAAAGTCACTTAGAGTTTATATCCGATGTAGAATAAACTTCGTTGAAAGTTAAGTTTTAAGGCCAAGGTCATTGGCAGTGTAAGCTCAGAGTAAGCTCAAACCAAAGGTGGTGGAAAGGTTAAGAATTAGGTAAGAATGATAGAATTCGATTTTGAGAGAAATCAGTTGAACGTCAAGGTCACGGTAAAGTCAAACATTTAGCCAGTTGGTGAGCACGAGTGTCGCAGTCTCTGAGTGCTGCTTCTTGATCATTTGCCACCTCTAGACCATTTTTTTTAAACTCGCACTCACGATTACGAAAGCAAGTTATTATTTAGGTCGTTCTCTCTCTCTCTCTCTCTCTCTCTCTCTCTCTCTCTCTCTCTCTCTCTCTCTCTCTCTCTCTCTCTCTCTTCGTGTGTGTGTGTGTGTGTGTGTGTGTGTGTGTGTGTGTGTGTGCATTTTGACAAAATAAACAGATTTGATCACATTTAACCAAACTTGGTGCAGAGCTTAAGAAAATACTAAGGGCTAGACTATATATATATATATATATATATATATATATATATATATATATATTGTTACATAGCCTATGATTTTATCATCCTTTGTGTAATTTTAACGCACAGTTGCTGCATGTTTGATCACGAGCGTGTTCTGCCTCAGTCCCCCCCTTCTACCGTTATAGTAGAGTAAGTCGTCCTTTCTGTTATTCAGTGCGGGATTGTCGACCGTTTGTCCCCATCTCTTCATTTGCGCGTCCTTATTACAAGTTGTGTCGGGCTCTGCTGGCCCCTATATAATGAGCTCAGTCTCTGCATCATTGCCACTTAGATCTGCTCCTCATTTTGTTCACATCTCTGTCCTCCCCTGTACAGATATTATTATTGTGAGTGCTCAAGAAGTCTCCAACCATCTAGCAGCTGTGTGTAATTTGAGTATAACTGTTGTTGTATTTTTTCTTGTACTGTATAGCATAAGTTTAATTTGTAGGCCTAGTGAAGTTTTTGTAATTCGTGTGGGGTTCTTTATGTCAGTCATTTTTGATAATAGTTTGTATCTGTAATTATTTATCTGGCATTCACTGAGTATTATCTGGTATCTCATTTTATCAGGGCTGACTTAGATAAAATTTACTCTTGCTAATTTCGTGTTAATAGAGGCTATTGCAGTTAACCATATATTTAACCTGTTTATTTGCCATTACATTATCTTTATGAGTCCTGAATGTTTTGTTGTTAATTTAAGCATTAAACTTTAACTTGTAATTTTACCTAACTCTTTGTTTTGAACCTGGAACTTTACGGGACAGTAGTGACTCTTCGTATTCTCACTTAAAGTGTACATTATCTTTCTCTGTTCCGTAACATAAATTTGGCGACCTCATATCAGGATATTCAGGATATTATCATAAGGATATTGTTTGATATTTTGTGACTGTGATATATTCATGATGGCTACTATTTCTACACTTAATGAAGCCAAAGATTTTTTGTCAAATGTGCAAACAGTGTGTGATATAGAAAACAGAACAAAGAATGAACTTAAGCTTGTTGCTCAACAATTGGGAATTGGAGTTCACTCTCATCATTCTAAAGATCAAATTGTTGGCATGATTAATAAAAGCTTGTTTAATGTAACTCCTCCAAATGAGCAAACGCAGATTGAATTAGCTAAGTTACAGCTAGCTCTGCAGGAGGCTCGTGCTAAAGAAGCTGAATTTCAGGCAAATGCTAAGGAGGCGGAATCTCAGGCTCGGATTCAGGAGGCACAGATACAGGCACAAGTTGAACTTGCTAGGATTCAGGCAGACCATGAGTATCGCATGAAACAAGGTGGAACTGGATCATCTAGCTCTGATGATTTTGATGTGGCTAAAAATGTTAAACTTGTCCCTCCTTTTAATGAATCTGATTTAACAAAGTATTTTCAGTTGTTTGAGAGGGTAGCTACAGGTTTTAATTGGCCTAAGGAGTATTGGCCAGTACTCCTTCAAACTGTTCTCACCGGTAAAGCTCAAGTAACTTATGCATCTTTGCCTCAGGATCAGTCTGATAATTATGATGTAGTTAAGAGCTTGATTCTTAAGGCCTATGAGCTTGTTCCTGAAGCCTATAGAGTAAAATTTAGGACAACTTACAAGCAAGATAAGCAATCCCATGTTGAGTATGCAAAAATCAAAGAAGATTTGTTGGAGCAGTGGTTAAATTCTAAGAATGTGGATTCTGATTTTGATAAATTTAAGCAGATGATTTTGCTGGAGGATTTCAAAAGGTGTGTTAATAAAGATGTAAGCCTATATCTTGATGAGAAAAGAATAGATAATTTGTCTGATGCTGCAGTTTTAGCTGATGAGTATGTTCTCACTCACAAGAGATATTCTAGAGAAAAAGGGAAAGCTGAGAGTAAGTACGTTGCCTCTACTCAGAGTACAGGTAACAGGAAAGAGAATAAGGATGATGTTTCTCAGGAAGTAAATACCAGCTTCACCTCTAGATTTCAGAAAAGTAAATGTACTTATTGTAGTAAGCTTGGTCATACTACGGAGAGATGTTTCAGGAGACAGCGTGATGTGAACAAAAAGGAGTCTTTAAATATTCAGTCAATTGGTCTAGTGTCCACTCTTGAGAGTTCCCAGAATTCTTTAACTGAGTTAACTGAACCTGCTTTGAGGGGTAACTTAAATTCTCATGATGGAGCTCCTCTTTTGAGCAGTAACGTGGGTGACACTCTCAAGAGTTCATGTGCTAATTTCCTGTCTGATGGTTTTGTCAGTCCTCTGGACAGTAATGACAGGAAATCAGTTAAAATATATCGTGATACAGGTGCTTGCCAATCCCTTATGCTGACCAGTGTTCTAGGCTCTAATTTTAATTCCTCTGATGAAACTGTAATCTTACAAGGTGTAGGGAATAATTACTTCTCTGTTTCTCTGTGCAGAGTGAATTTAGAGTCTGGTTTTGTTAATGGTTCTGTTATGGTTGGGTTGGTTGAGACACTCCCAATGTCAGGTGTAACTTTCTTACTTGGAAATGATATTGGTGGAAGTCAAGTGTGTCCAGCTCCTCACTTGTCTAGTGAGCCAGTGGCTGTGTCCCAGGATTGTGATGTCCCTGATGTGTTCCCTGCATGTGCTGTCACTAGGGCTAAGTCTAAAGTTACTGGTGATTTAGAGGATAATGATGATGATGATGTTATCCTAGCTGACACTTTTCTTGCTAATTTGGACCACTCACCAGATGAGGCAGTACCCCGTAGTGTTGATAATTTGTCTCGTCAAGAGTTGGTTGAGTTGCAGGTTGCTGACCCTGAGTTGAAAGGTCTAGCTAATTCTGCTTACAGTGAAGAAGAGTCAGCCGGTGCTTCTACTTGTTATTATGTAAAGTCAGGAGTACTTATGAGGAAGTGGAGACCCCCAACAGCAACAGCCGACTGTGAATGGGAGGTTGTACATCAAGTTGTCATCCCTCGTGTTTGTAGGCAGGATATCATTAGAGTGGCTCATGATTCCAGTTTGGCAGGACACCTTGGAGTGAGGAAGACTGTGGCACGCATTTTGAAACACTTCTACTGGCCAGGTATCTTCAGGGATGTTTCCTGGTATTGTAAGTCTTGTCACACTTGTCAAGTTGTGGGGAAGTGTTATCAGACCGAAAAGGTTGCACCTCTAGTTCCCATTCCTCCTTTTGAGGCGCCTTTCACCCGTGTGTTGGTGGATATTGTGGGCCCTCTTCCTAAGACTTCTTCAGGATTTTCTTATGTGTTGACCATGATTGATATGGCTACTCGTTACCCTGAAGCCATTCCACTTAGAAATATCTCAGCAAAGAACGTGGTTAAGGAAATGCTGGGGTTCTTCACAAAGTTTGGTCTGCCCAGGGAGGTGCAGTCGGACCGGGGAAGTAATTTCATGTCAAACGTTTTCAAGCAGTCTCTGAAAGAGATGGGCATCACCCAGATCACGTCTTCAGCTTACCATCCCCAGACCCAAGGAGCGTTGGAGAGATATCATCAAACACTCAAATCGATGCTCAAGAAATACTGTTTGGAACATCAGAAAGACTGGGATAAAGGTCTCCCATTCGTTGTGTTTGCCGCAAGAGAATCTCCAAATGAATCACTGGGCTTCTCACCTTTTGAACTACTGTTTGGCCATGAAGTAAGAGGACCCCTTAAGCTACTCAAGGAATGCTGGCTGTCGGAGGAAGATGACGTCAACCTGCTGGAGTATGTGATGAATTTCAAAGAACGGCTGTCCACTGCTTTACAGCTGGCGAGAGAGAATTTAGGAGCTGCTCAGGAGAAGATGAAGACTTGGTATGATAAGAAGTCAAGGTTACGCCACTTTCAGCCAGGAGATCAGGTTTTGATTCTGCTACCAGTTCATGGGCAACCTCTTCAAGCCAAGTTTAGTGGCCCTTATTTCGTGGAGAAGAAACTCAGTGATGTCAACTATGTCATCGCCACACCAGATCGTAGAAAGAGCAAGCAACTATGTCACATCAACATGCTAAAGTTATATCACAGGCGGGACGAAAATAATCCAGTCTGCACTGTAGCTGTTCCACCCGAGTCTACAAGTGAAGTTCTCCCATGCAGCATGAGCCTGAGTGATAGTTTGGGGAAGAATCCTGATATCATGAATGATCTCCAGACTAAGCTTTCTCATCTACCTCCCAAGGAAAGGCAGGAGTTTTCGGCATTACTGCAGGAGTACCCGCAAGTGTTCCGTGCCACTCCAGGAAGAACTACTGTGTTGATGCATGATGTCGATGTTGGAGACGCAAAGCCAATTAAATTGCCTCCTTACCGTGTGAACCCAGTGAAAGTTCCTCTCATCCAGAAGGAGCTTGGCTACCTGTTGGACCACAAGATGATTAAGCCCTGTCAGAGCGAGTGGAGTTCTCCTGTCACTCTAGTCCCTAAGCCAGGTGGGTCACATAGGCTTTGCATCGACTACAGACGTGTTAATCAGATAACTAAAACAGAGACTTACCCTCTCCCTCGTGTAGAAGATTGCATAGACAAGATCGGAAAGGCTAGGTACATAAGTAAGTTTGATTTGTTAAAGGGATACTGGCAAGTACCTATGACTGAACGTGCTAGGGAGATCTCATGTTTTGTAACATTAGGAAAGACCTTTGCATGGTCTGTAATGCCATATACAGATTGTTTTAGAGTAATAAGAAATTTCCTTTGTAAATTTCTTTTTTCTTTGTGGGGAGGTGTTACATAGCCTATGATTTCATCATCCTTTGTGTAATTTTAACGCACAGTTGCTGCATGTTTGATCACGAGCGTGTTCTGCCTCAGTCCCCCCCTTCTACCGTTATAGTAGAGTAAGTCGTCCTTTCTGTTATTCAGTGCGGGATTGTCGACCGTTTGTCCCCATCGCTTCATTTGCGCGTCCTTATTACAAGTTGTGTCGGGCTCTGCTGGCCCCTATATAATGAGCTCAGTCTCTGCATCATTGCCACTTAGATCTGCTCCTCATTTTGTTCACATCTCTGTCCTCCCCTGTACAGATATTATTATTGTGAGTGCTCAAGAAGTCTCCAACCATCTAGCAGCTGTGTGTAATTTGAGTATAACTGTTGTATTTTTTCTTGTACTGTATAGCATAAGTTTAATTTGTAGGCCTAGTGAAGTTTTTGTAATTCGTGTGGGGTTCTTTATGTCAGTCATTTTTGATAATAGTTTGTATCTGTAATTATTTATCTGGCATTCACTGAGTATTATCTGGTATCTCATTTTATCAGGGCTGACTTAGATAAAATTTACTCTTGCTAATTTCGTGTTAATAGAGGCTATTGCAGTTAACCATATATTTAACCTGTTTATTTGCCATTACATTATCTTTATGAGTCCTGAATGTTTTGTTGTTAATTTAAGCATTAAACTTTAACTTGTAATTTTACCTAACTCTTTGTTTTGAACCTGGAACTTTACGGGACAGTAGTGACTCTTCGTATTCTCACTTAAAGTGTACATTATCTTTCTCTGTTCCGTAACAATATGTATATATATATGTATATATATGTATATATATATATATATATATATATATATATATATGTATATATATATGTATATATATGTATATATATATATATATATATATATATATATATATATATATATATATATATATATATATGTATGTGTGTGTGTGTGTGTGTGTGTGTGTGTGTTCACGAAGCATCCTACCTAATATTTTCTCACCACCCAGTTGGACGATGGGGGTGGGGTTTTGTATAGAACAATCCAGGACCTTCGTGCACATGCGTGATTATTGCCACCCGCCACGAGTGACTCAATGGCTGTCAGTCAGCTTGTGTTCATAGTCAGGAACACCCGAACGCACAAATTTCCCCCCCCCCCGCCCCCCCAGTACCCGGAGTCGCGACCAGTGGGCGACCGGGCGATGGAACACCCCAAATCTACCGCCCCAACCCCATCCCCAGTGTACGCATTGTTGGATAGGTGTGGAACGGCCAGAGCTGGTGATGTTACAATGTCATAATTGTTTTTATAGACAGTCAAAACTGATAGGGGTAATTATATAAAGGCATTTCATGAGTATTACTGTGCTGCCACCCACAACATGAGAAAAGCATCCACAACATGAGAAAAGCACGAAAAATGAAAGAAGACCTACAGTAAAATGTATTGTTTTCGTCTACGTACTTACGTCCTATGTTGTAATGTTACAGATAAGCATAATACAGTGAACAGCATCTGTTAAAATATATGATGTCTTTTCTCATCCGTTATCCCCCTCATCTCCACCACCCTTCTCGCTGGGTTCCTGTTTCAGTTTCCACCAAACGCCTTTCATACCCTTTCGTCCCCCACTCCCATCCATTGTTAACCAACATAAAAAAAGATAATGAAATGATTCATCAGGTATCAATCATTTTATTATTATCATACACCTCTGTATTAAGCACCAACAAATCAGTAACAATACTACGATATACCTGTCAACTGTTTCATCCTGTTGTAAGCTGTTACTTGACACACACTGCAAGGACATACGGCTGTTTATCGTTAACACAGGTTCTGTGGTTTTGAACGTCCATTAATTCATATTGACGTGGCAGTTTAAGCTTTACATTATAAATACATAAGGTTCATGTTCCTGTCAATATTGCACTAGCGGAACCAAACGAATCAGGGATCTGCTCAGAGGAACCACAAGCTTTCCGCTTTTACGAAAATATTCCGACTTCTGTTCGCAACAGTGACAATGTCAGTATGTATACGATTGACTCACATTCAGACGTATTCGAAATGACATTGTGTCACTGTTGTGACAAGAGAAAGAGATCGGAATATTTTCTTTGAAGCAGAGTTTGTGGTTCGTCAGAGCCGATCTCTGATTTGTTTCGTTCATCGAATAATGACAGGAACATAACCCTTACATGCTTATAACGTGAGGCTTAAATTGCCACGTTAATATGAATTAATGACTTCCAAAACCACACAACTTGTGTTAACGATAAACAGCCGTACGTTCTTGTAACACAAGATGCAACTTGCAGTGTATACGTTACGTAACAGCTTACAACAGGATGGCAGGTATACCGAAATATTGTATTACTGATTTGTTGGTGCTTAATTCAGAGGTGCATGATTATATTAAACTGATCAATACCTGACGGATCATACCATTATCTTATTTTAAGTTGGTTAACAATGGATGGGAGTGAGGGACGAGAATGTATGAGAGGTGTTTGGTGGAGACCGAGAGAGGAACCCAGAGAGAAGGGTGGTGCAGGTGCGAACGAGAATGGATGAGGAAAGACATCTGTCAACAGGTGCTGTTCACAATACTATGCTTATTTGTAATATAATATAGGACATAAGTATACAGACAATAACAATACATTGTAGGTCGTCTTTCATTTTAGTGCCTTTCTCATATACTGTGGATAACAGCACAGTAATACCCATTACATACCTTTATATACTTACCCCTGCCGGTTCTGATTGTCTATATAAACAATCATGACATTGTAACATCACCAGCTTTGGCCGTTCCACATCTACCCAACAACCCTTACACTGGGGCAGGGGTTGGGGCAGTGGATGTGGGGTGTTCGATTGCCTCGTCGCTCACTAGCCGGGACTCCGGCTGCAGTGGGAGGAGAAATTAGTGCTTTCGGGTGTATCTTATGCTCGTCTCGTTCCTGCCCTCTTCACAATGACCAAAAAAGTCAAACAACGTTACTACATCAAATTCTGCAAAAAACTGTGTGGTACCCAAATTAAAACAGTCAAGAATATCCAGCAAGTTTTAAGGAATGAAGCCATGGGGTAACGCATATGTCGGAGTGGTACTGTACAATCACTTTAAAAAATGACCGAATATCAGTTGAGAGCTATCCACGTCCTTGGAGGTCATCAACAAACAGGACTACTGAAAATGTGAAGAAAGGCTGCCATTTGGTCATGGGAAATCATCGGTTGGCTGTCAGGGAAAATGCTGATAAAATTGGAATCAGTGATGGATCAGCACACGAAATTTTAATGGATGATTTGGGTATACAAAGAATTGCTGTCAAGTTTGTTCCAAAGCTCCTTTCACATGAACAACAAGCTCTGCAGATAAACCTTGCTTAAGACATGTTGGAATGTGCAAATCGCAATCCGGACTTTGTGAAGACTGTTATCACTGGATATGAGACTTGGGTTTATGGGTACGACCTAGAAACCAAAGCACAGTCGTCCCAGTGGAAGCATGCAGGATTGTCTCGGCCAAAAAAAAGCACGAAAGGTCCAGGTCCGTAGGAAGGTGAAATACATGTTGACAGTTTTTTTTTTTTTTTTTCTGATTACCGTGGTGCTGTGCATCACGAATATGCATTAGAAGGCCATATTGTCAACAAACATTGCTACATCGACGTTATACGTCATTGTGACACAGTTCGGCGGAAGAGACCAGACATTTGGAAAGCTGCAGGTTGAAAGCTGCACCGTGACAACACCCATGCAAATTCTTCTCCACTGATCCAGGAATCTTTGGCCAAGCACAGAGCTGGCAGGCTCCCTCTGCACCAGATATGGTTCCATGTGGCTTCTGGTTATGCCCTAAGTTCAAAACTCCATTGAAGGGTTCCCGATTTGAGACAGAAGAGATCATAACGAATGCGACGAAGCACCTGCAGGAGATACCAAAAACCAACTTTGAAATATATTTCAGACAGTGGAAAGAACACTGGGCTATGTGTGTCAAGTCAGAAGGGGCCATTTGGAGGGCAGATTTGTGTGGTAGCGTGTACATTTTCATACATGGGAGAACGAAGGTTCGTGCCCTGCCTAGGTAATAAACTTTGGGAGTGTTCACCCGGCCACGTACTGCTTTGGCAGACATAAGGGGTGCTGCGGTTGAACCAGTGCTGCATACTAGTATGCTTGCACCCTGTCGGCTCGCACAGTCTGATTACACTTGGTTCACAGACTACACACACACATCCAAAGCCACTCCAACATTACAATCACACTTATATACACTTCACACCCTACATGCAATCTCTACCAGACAGCCTAAGCCACTTGGTGGAGATACATGGCAGTATCGTCCCCATATCTTCCCCACTTCGGTCGGGATAGGCCGGTCCTGCAGTGGACACTCAGTTACTGATGATGATTTATATATATACTGTATATATATATATATATATATATATATATATATATATATATATATATATATATATATATATATATATATATATATTTAACTCATAGGATCCCAGGGGTGCTGGGCGAGGCAAGGCGCTGGGTGGGTACTAAGCGTACCGCCCTCCGCCTATTGGCTCATAGTAACGAAGCTCATAGGTCCCTACCCGGGGGTTCCTTACTTTATAAAGACTTGAAAAATCCCAATTCTGTCCAATATTCCGGACACCGGGCTCCAGTGGGTTAAAGAGACTGATAGGTTTGCCAGTCATTAACCCATTGGATCCCAGGTGAGCTGGGCGAGGCATGACGCTGGTGTGGGTACTAAGCGGACCGCCCTTCGCCTACCGGCTCATAGTTGCGAAACTCATAGGTCCCTATCCGGGGGTTCCCTACTTTATCAAAATTTGAAAATTCACCGTTCTGTCCAATACTGCAGACTCTGGGCTTCAATGGGATATATATATATATAAATATATATATATATATATATATATATATATATATATATATATATATATATATATATATATATATATATATATATATATATATATATATATATTGTTACATAGCCTATGATTTCATCATCCTTTGTGTAATTTTAACGCACAGTATGCTGCATGTTTGATCACGAGCGTGTTCTGCCTCAGTCCCCCCCTTCTACCGTTATAGTAGAGTAAGTCGTCCTTTCTGTTGTTCAGAGCAGGATTGTCAGCTCTTTGTTCCCTATGGCTTCATTTGCGCGTCCTTCTTACAAGTTGTATCAAGCTCTGCTGGCCCCTATATAATGAGCTCAGTCTCTGCATCATGGCCACTTAGATCTACTCCTTATTTTGCTCACATCTCTGTCCTCCCCTGTACAGTTATTATTATTGTGAGTGCTCAGAAAGTCTCCAACCAACTAGCAGCTGTGTGTAATTTGGGTATGGGTGTTGTTGCATTTTGTTCTTGTACCGTGTAGCGTAAGGTATTAATTCTTAGGCCTAGTAAAGTTTTTGTAATTCATATTGTCAGCAATTGTTAATAATAGTTTGTATCTGTAATAATTTATCTTGCATTTACTGACCATTACCCAGTGTATTTTCATTTTATCAGGGCTGACTTAGATATATTTACTCTTGCTAATTTCGTGTTAATAGAGGCTATTGCAGTTAATCATATATTTAACCTGTTTTTTGCCATTACATTATCCTTATGAGTCCTGAATGTTTTGTTGTTAGTCTGAGCATTAAACTTTAACTTGTAATTTTACCTAACTCTTTTGTTTTGAACCTGGAACTTTACGGGACAGTAGCGATTTTTAGTATTCTCACTTAAAGTGTACATTATCTTTCTCTGTTCCGTAACATAAATTTGGCGACTCATATCAGGATATTCAGGATATTATCATAAGGATATTGTTTGATATTTTGTGACTGTGATTTATTCATGATGTCTACTATTACTACACTTGATGAAGCCAAAGATTTTTTGTCAAATGTGAAACAGTGTGTGATGTAGAAAACAGAACAAAGAATGAACTTAAGCTTGTTGCTCAACAATTGGGAATTGCTGTTCGCTCTCATCATTCTAAAGATCAAATTGTTGACATGACTAATGAAAGCTTGTTTAATGTAACTCCTCCAAATGAGCAAACGCAGATTGAATTAGCTAAGTTGCAGCTAGCTCTGCAGGAGGCTCGCGCTAAGGAAGCTGAATTTCAGGCAAATGCTCGTATTCAAGAGGCACAGGTACAGACTCAGGCACAAATTGAAATTGCTAGGATTCAGGCAGACCATGAGTATCGCATGAAACAATGTGGAACTGGATCATCTAGCTCTGATGATTTTGATGTGGCTAAAAATGTTAAAGTTGTCCCTCCTTTTAATGAATCTGATTTAACAAAGTATTTTCAATTGTTTGAGAGGGTAGCTACAGGTTTTAATTGGCCCAAGGAGTATTGGCCAGTACTCCTTCAAACTGTTCTCACCGGTAAAGCTCAAGTAACTTATGCATCTTTGCCTCAGGATCAATCTGATAATTATGATGTAGTTAAGAGCTTGATTCTTAAGGCCTATGGGCTTGTTCCTGAAGCCTATAGAGTAAAATTTAGGACAACTTATAAGCAAGATAAGCAATCCCATGTTGAGTATGCAAAAACCAAAGATCTGTTAGAGCAGTGGTTAAATTCTAAGAATGTGGATTCTGATTTTGGTAAATTTAAGCAGATGATTTTGCTGGAGGACTTCAAAAGGTGTATTAGTAAAGATGTAAGCCTATATCTTGATCAGAGAAGAATAGATAATTTGTCTGATGCTGCAGTTTTAGCTGATGAATATGTTCTCACTCACAAGAGATATTCTAGAGAAAAAGGGAAAGCTGAGAGTAAGTACGTTGCCTCCACTCAGAGTACAGGTAACAGGAAAGAGAATAAAAATGATATTTCTCAGGAAATAAATACCAGCTTCACCTCTAGATTTCAGAAAAGTAAATGTACTTATTGTAGTAAGCTTGGTCATACTACGGAGAAATGTTTCAGGAGACAGTGTGATGTGAACAAAAAGGAGTCTTTAAATATTCAGTCAATTGGTCGAGTGTCCACCCTTGAGAGTTCCCAGAATTCTTTAACTGAGTTAACTGAACCTGCTTTGAGGGGTAACTTAAATTCTCATGATGGAGCTCCTCTTTTGAGCAGTAACGTGGGTGACACTCTCAAGAGTTCATGTGCTAATTTCCTGTCTGATGGTTTTGTCAGTCCTCTGGACAGTAATGACAGGAAATCAGTTAAAATATATCGTGATACAGGTGCTTGCCAATCCCTTATGCTGACCAGTGTTCTAGGCTCTAATGTTAATTCCTCTGATGAAACTGTAATCTTACAAGGTGTTGGGAATAATTACTTCTCTGTCCCTCTGTGCAGAGTGAATTTAGAGTCTGGTTTTGTTAATGGTTCCGTTATGGTTGGGTTGGTTGAGACACTCCCAATGTCAGGTGTAACTTTCTTACTTGGAAATGATATTGGTGGAAGTCAAGTGTGTCCAGCTCCTCAGTTGTCTAGTGAGCCAGTGGCTGTGTCCCAGGATTGTGATGTCCCTGATGTGTTCCCTGCATGTGCTGTCACTAGGGCTAAGTCTAAAGTTACTGGTGATTTAGAGGATAATGATGATGATGATGTTATCCTAGCTGACACTTTTCTTGCTAATTTGGACCACTCACCAGATGAGGCAGTACCCCGTAGTGTTGATAATTTGTCTCGTCAAGAGTTGGTTGAGTTGCAGGTTGCTGACCCTGAGTTGAAAGGTCTAGCTAACTCTGCTTGCAGTGAGGAAGAGTCAGCTGGTGCTTCTACTTGTTATTATGTAAAGTCAGGAGTACTTATGAGGAAGTGGAGACCCCCAACAGCATCAGCCGACTGTGAATGGGAGGTTGTACATCAAGTTGTCATCCCTCGTGTTTGTAGGCAGGATATCATTAGAGTGGCTCATGATTCCAGTTTGGCAGGACACCTTGGAGTGAGGAAGACTGTGGCACGCATTTTGAAACACTTCTACTGGCCAGGTATCTTCAGGGATGTTTCCTGGTATTGTAAGTCTTGTCACACCTGTCAAGTTGTCGGGAAGTGTAATCAGACCGAAAAGATTGCACCTCTAGTTCCCATTCCTCCTTTTGAGGCGCCATTCACCCGTGTGTTGGTGGATATTGTGGGCCCTCTTCCTCAGACTTCTTCAGGATTTTCTTATGTGTTGACCCTGATTGATATGGCTACTCGTTATCCTGAAGCCATTCCACTTAGAAATATCTCAGCAAAGAACGTGGTTAAGGAAATACTAGGGTTCTTCACAAAGTTTGGTCTGCCCAAGGAGGTACAGTCAGACCGGGGAAGTAATTTCATGTCAAACGTTTTCAAGCAGTCTCTGAAAGAGTTGGGCATCACCCAGATCACGTCTTCAGCTTACCATCCCCAGACTCAAGGAGCGTTGGAGAGATATCATCAAACACTCAAATCGATGCTCAAGAAATACTGCTTGGAACATCAGAAAGACTGGGATAAAGGTCTTCCATTCGTTGTGTTTGCCGCAAGAGAATCTCCAAATGAATCACTGGGCTTCTCACCCTTTGAACTACTGTTTGGCCATGAAGTAAGAGGACCCCTTAAGCTACTCAAGGAATGCTGGCTGTTGGAGGAAGATGACGTGAACCTGCTGGAGTATGTGACGAAGTTCAAAGAACGGCTGTCCACTGCTTTACAGCTGGCGAGAGAGAATTTAGGAGCTGCTCAGGAGAAGATGAAGAATGGTATGATAAGAAGTCCAGGTTACGCCACTTTCAGCCAGGAGATCAGGTTTTGATTCTGCTACCAGTGCATGGGCAACCTCTTCAAGCCAAGTTTAGTGGTCCTTATTTCGTGGAGAAGAAACTCAGTGATGTCAACTATGTCATCGCCACACCAGATCGTAGAAAGAACAAGCAACTTTGTCACATCAACATGCTAAAGTTATATCACAGGCGGGACGAAAATAACCCAGTCTGCAATGTAGCTGTTCCACCCGAGTCTGCAAGTGAAGCTCTCCCATGCAGTATGAACCTGAGTGATAGTTTGGGGAAGAATCCTGATATCATGAATGATCTCCAGTCTAAGCTTTCTCATCTACCTCCCGAGGAAAGGCAGTTTTCGGCATTACTGCAGGAGTACCCGCAAGTGTTCCGTGCCATTCCAGGAAGAACCACTGCGTTGATGCATGATGTCGATGTTGGAGACGCAAAGCCAATTAAATTGCCTCCTTACCGTGTGAACCCAGTGAAAGTTCCCCTCATCCAGAAGGAGCTTGGCTACCTGTTGGACCACAAGATGATTAAGCCCTGTCAGAGCGAGTGGAGTTCTCCTGTCACTCTAGTCCCTAAGCCAGGTGGGTCACAGCGGCTTTGCATCGACTACAGACGTGTTAATCAGATAACCAAAACAGACACTTACCCTCTCCCTCGTGTGGAAGATTGCATAGAAAAGATCGGAAAGGCTAGGTACATAAGTAAGTTTGATTTGTTAAAGGGATACTGGCAAGTACCTATGACTGAACGTGCTAAGGAGATCTTATGTTTTGTAACCCTAGGAAAGACTTTTGCATGTTCTGTAATGCCATATGGCATGAAGAATGCACCAGCCACATTTCAGAAGCTCATGAATGTTGTAACAGAGGGTTTGGCAGGGTGTGTTGTTTATATTGATGATGTATTAATCTTTAGTGACAACTGGAAAGATCACCTATGCCATGTCAGTAAATTTCTTGAGCGTTTGGTTCAGGCTAATCTTGTTGCTAATTTATCAAAGTGTGAGTTTGGTCAAGCTAAAGTTCAGTACCTTGGGTATGTAATTGGTGATGGACATGTTGCACCACCAGGAGCTAAGGTTCAGGTTATAAGTGATCTTCCCAGACCTAAAAGTAGGAAAGAGCTACAAAGATTTTTGGGAATGGTAGGTTATTACAGGAGATTTGTTCTTAACTTTTCAATTCTTGTATCATCACTTACAGACCTACTGAAAAAGGGAGTTAAATTTGTCTGGACCGATAACTGTGAATCCTCTTTCAACAAACTTAAAGCTATCCTATTAAGTCAGCCAGTGCTCGCTACTCCAAATTTTGCTAAGCCTTTTCAGATGGCTGTTGATGCAAGTGATACAGGACCTGGGGCTGTTTTGCTGCAAGAGGATGATCAGGGTATTGAACATCCTGTATCTTATTACAGTAAGAAGTTCACTCCACCTCAAAAGAACTACTCAACTATTGAGAAACAGCTTTTGGCCTTGATTTTGGGTTTACAGCATTTTTCCTTTTATTTGTGTTCTGGTTTTGACCCCATAGTCATTTATACCAATCATAACCCACTGAAATTCCTTAATAAGTTTAAAGATAAAAATCAGAGATTGACAAGATGGAGTCTACTTCTTCAGGAGTATTCATTAGACATACAACATGTCAAGGGGAAAGAAAATGTTATTGCAGATTGCTTATCTAGACTTTAGACAGATTGTTTTAGAATAATAAGAAATTTCCTTTGTAAATTTCTTTTTCTTTGTGGGGAGGTGTTACATAGCCTATGATTTCATCATCCTTCGTGTAATTTTAACGCACAGTATGCTGCATGTTTGATCACGAGCGTGTTCTGCCTCAGTCCCCCCCTTCTACCGTTATAGTAGAGTAATTCGTCCTTTCTGTTGTTCAGAGCAGGATTGTCAGCTCTTTGTTCCCTATGGCTTCATTTGCGCGTCCTTCTTACAAGTTGTATCAAGCTCTGCTGGCCCCTATATAATGAGCTCAGTCTCTGCATCATGGCCACATAGATCTACTCCTTATTTTGCTCACATCTCTGTCCTCCCCTGTACAGTTATTATTATTGTGAGTGCTCAGAAAGTCTCCAACCAACTAGCAGCTGTGTGTAATTTGAGTATGGGTGTTGTTGCATTTTGTTCTTGTACTGTGTGGCGTAAGGTGTTAATTCTTAGGCCTAGTAAAGTTTTTGTAATTCATATTGTCAGCAATTGTTAATAATAGTTTGTATCTGTAATAATTTATCTTTCATTTACTGACCATTACCCAGTGTATTTTCATTTTATCAGGACTGACTTAGATATATTTACTCTTGCTAATTTCGTGTTAATAGAGGCTATTGCAGTTAATCATATATTTAACCTGTTTTTTGATATTACATTATCCTTATGAGTCCTGAATGTTTTGTTGTTAGTTTGAGCATTAAACTTTAACTTGTAATTTTACCTAACTCTTTTGTTTTGAACCTGGAACTTTACGGGACAGTAGCGATTTTTAGTATTCTCACTTAAAGTGTACGGTACATTATCTTTCTCTGTTCAGTAACAATATATATATATATATATATGTTTTCGTTTTTAAAGGCTCCAACATGCTTGCATGTGTCGGCCTTGGTCACCTAATGGCGGCTCTCCATGCTGCACGATCCATTGCAGCCTCCCTGTTCAGTCCCTTAACCCTAAGGTCACACTTAATGACCTCGTCCCATGTCTTTCTCGGTCTGCCCCTCATAACCCCACCCTCAATATTAACACTTCTTACCTTCCTCACCCAATTATCATCCCCCATCCTCTCCACATGTCCAAACCGCCTCAATCTACCTCTCCTCATCACAACACCAATACACTCCAGTCCCATCCTACCTCTCAACTCTTCCATTGTAAACCCAGCCCCTCCAGGCCTTGGACGCAGGGACGCACTGCACATCCACCTAATCACTGTCATTTCTGTACGTCTGAGCCGGCGAATATCTTCCTCCTTCACTGCCCAGGTCTCACTGCCATACAGCATTACACTCCTAACACATGCTGCATACAAAGACCCCTTAGCACGTAGGGAGAGCCCTCTCAATGTCAGGAGAGGCAAGAGCTCCCTGAACTTCTTCCAACCACTTCTCACCCTAGCCACAGAGCTAGCTCCAGCCCCACCTCCAGCACACAACATGTCTCCCAAATAAAAAAAACTCTTCCACACACTCAAGAGATTCACCAGCAAGTTCAATCCTTTCACGTCTGACGATCTCCACCTGCTCACCCCGGCACGCCGTACACATAAAATCAACATTATCTCGCAGTCTACCTCTGATACCACTACATCTCTTATGCACCCATTTATCACACACACCGCACAAGATGGAATTACTTCCCACGCCCTTGTGGCAAACTGCACATGGCCACTCTCCCTCGTCTTTGACAGTACCGCCACCAACCCTAGATATCATCACTTTTGTTTTATCTGCATTTACCCTTAAACCCTTTTGCCCCATACCATCTCTCCACTTCCTAAACCTTTCCTCCGCCTCCCTTTCATTCTCTGCAATCAACACCAAATCATCAGCATACAACAACTCCCACGGGAGTCCGCATCTAAAGTCATGTGAAAGGGCTTCAAGTACCATGATAAACAACATGGGACTCAAGACTGACCCCTGATGCACACCAACATTCACGGAAAACTCATCACTCAAATCTCCACTCACTCTCACCTGGGTGTGAGCACCCACATACATGGCCATAACCACCCTAACCAGCCACTCCTCCAAGCCAAGCTTTCTCATTGCCCACTTCACCACCTCTCTAGGGACTCTGTCAAAGGCCTTTTCCAAATCAACAAAAACAAAATAAAGATCCCTTCTCCTACCAATATATTTTTCCTGAAGCTGTCGAACAATGAATATGGCATCAGTAGTCCCCCTACCTGGCATGAACCGGAACTGCATCTCATCAATATTCACTCTTTCTCTAATCATACCTTCTAAAACTCTCTCCATTACCTTCATTATCTGATCTAAAAGCTTTATACCTCTATAATTTCCTCTTTCCAGGGCATCACCCTTCCCTTTATACACATTTACAATTACACTCTTCAGCCAATCATCTGGGACAACACACTCATAAATAATCCTATTTATCAGGTCAGTGACTAAACTCACCCCTATATCGCCTGAGGCCTTCAACATTTCGGCAGTCAACCCAGACACACCTGCTGCCTTCCTCACCCTCATCCTGCCTACTGCCTCACTCACAGTAGCAGTATCAATCAAAGGCCAAGGGCCAGACACTGGATCTGCTGGCTCCAAACCTTCCCTGTCCCAGTCAAACTCCTCATTTAACAACCGGTTATAATGCTCTCTCCATGCATCTTTAATATCCTCACCGTTCACCACTACCCTTCCTTCATCATTCTTCACGCACTGCTCACCTACGATATCCCTATTATCCCTCTTCACCTGACCTGCCACCCTAAATATATTTTTCCTTTCCCCATGATTTAGGTTATCAAGTAATTGTCTCTGTGACTCAGACTTTGCCCTGTATACCTCTCTTCTAGCCCTACGCTTGGCAGCCAAATATTCCTCTTTGCTACCACCCTTCTTCCATTCCCGGAAAAGCCTTCTTTTCTCCTTAATTGCAGCTTCTACACCCTCATCCCACCACCAAGTTACTTTATGTCTTGGTGGTCCTCTTGTCCAGCCGCATGTTATATCAGTAACTCTCAAGAAATTGTTCTTGAGGGCTCTGTACTGTTCATTAACGCCTCTGTCTACAGCTCCCTGTTCAGCCACCACTCTCCTCAACTCGCTATAGAAGGCATCCCTTACTACTTGGTTTTTCAGCTTCCATATTTTCCTCCTAGGTACATAAGTCCTCATTTTCATCACTTGTTCTTTAAGCACCACATCACAAATCAACAGTTTGTGCTGCTGGACACACTCCTCACTTCCTATAACTTTAACATCCCTCACTAACCTCCTATCGGCCCTCCTAACCAGAAAATAATCTATCTGACTGCTATTTCCCCCAGACTCATACGTAATTAACCTACTGTCTCTTTTCCTAAAATATGTGTTGCACACAATCATATCCGTTGCCTCCCCAAACTCGAGTATCCTTTCCCCTTCTGCATTCCTTAGACCATATGCACATCCCCCATGCACTCCTTCATAACCTTGTGCTGCTTCACCTACATGACCATTTAAGTCCCCTCCCAAAATCACTATCTCATCATCCCACATACCACCCACTACACGTATTAAATCATCCCAAAATCTATCTTTCTCTGATTCATCCAATCCTGCCTGTGGAGCATATGCCGATATAATCGCAGCTACCTTTCTTCCCAACAGAATTTTCACTACCAATATCCTATCGCTTACTCTCAAAACATTCATAACATACTCCACCCATTTCTCCGCAACCATCACACCAACTCCTCCATATCCGTCTGTCACCCCCTGCCAAAACAACTTATAGCAACAGTCCTTCCCAACAATCTTTCTGGCTGATCCACCCCTGTACCGGACTTCCTGCAAACACGCCACATCCACCCACCTCCTACTGAATGCCTCAACGACTTCCCCTGCTCTTCCCCTCAAACTTCCCACATTCCATGAACCCACCCTTATCCCCATGGGTGATTTACTGTCCTCAGGCTTGCTTTGAAACTTATTTTGTTTTGTCATCTTCAGTATTAATATATATATATATATATATATATATATATATATATATATATATATATATATATATATATATATATATATATATATGTGTGTGTGTGTGTGTGTGTGTGTGGTACAGTGGTAAAGTGTGCATTTTTGTACACTGAAGAACGAGGGTTCGCTGCCCGCCAGGGTAATAAACTTTGGGAGCATTCTTCTGGCCACATACTGCATTGGCGGACATCATGGGTGCTGTGGATGAACCAGTGTCGCATACTATAAAGTATGCTTGCACCCACTCTGCTTGCGCGGGCCGATTACACTTGGTTCACAGACACATCCAAAGCCACTCCAACACTATAATAACACTTACAAGCACTTCTCATCCTACATACAATCTCTACCAGACAGCCTAAGCCACTTGGTAGAGATACATTGGCTGTATCGTCCCGGCTTCGGTTGGGATAGGCCGGTCCTTCAGTGGATACTCAAACGGCTGATGAAATGAGTAGAGATGAGATGTTTTATATATATATATATATATATATATATATATATATATATATATATATATATATATATATGCGAGGAAGAAGGAACCAAAGGCCACAAGCCCGCAATTATTGTTCCTTCCAAGAGAGAAACAAAATACAAGAGAGAGCCAAATTCAAGATCCGATCATTTCGAGATGCCTGGACACACTGCGTTTGAAAGACTGGAGATCATAGGAAGCAGGAAATACAGACAGAGGGAGACAGTTCCAGAGTTGACCTGTTGCGTAAATGAAGGACTGGGAGTAACGGTTAACTCTTGCATTAGAGAGTTGGACAGAAAAGGGATGAGAGGTTGCTGGTAGACGGGTGCAACGCGCCCGTCGTAGAGGAAGAGGAATGCATACAGACAGTTCAGAGGAGCAGTGACCATTGAAGTAGCGATAGAAAAGAGATAAAGATGCAACAGTGCGACGAAGAGACAGAGGTTGAAGGGAGTCAGGAAGAGGAGGAGAGTTAATGAGACGAAAAGCCTTTGACTCCACCCTATTGAGAAGAGCTGTATGTGGGGAGCCTCCCCACACATGAGAGTTGTACTCCACACAGGAGCGGATAAAACCGCTGTATAGAGTCAACAATTGTGCAGAGGTAAAGAAGGAACGGAGTCAGCTTAGTACACCTAATCTCTTGGAAGCAGATTTTACAAGAGATGTAATATGATCTTTCCAAGATAAGTCCCGAGTAAATGAAATCCCAAGCATGTTCAAGGATGATGCAGGATTAAGCTGAATATTATTAAACATTAGTGGGTATACCTGCGGAATATTTTGTCGGGTTGATAGATGTAAAAACTGAGTCTTTGAAGCATTAAAAACAACCAGATTATTTTTAACCCAGTCAGATATATATATATATATATATATATATATATATATATATATATATATATATATATATATATATATATATATATATATATATATATACATAGAGAGAGAGAGAGAGAGAGAGAGAGAGAGAGATTTATTTTATAGTCATACTCGCATAGCTAGATCAAAGTCTGACCCAGTAAGATTAACTTATACAGTTTCATTCAAAATAGACCAATCTTAGTAGAAGATGTGAGGGTAAGGCATAAACGAATTCAATTTTGAGAACAGTTAACCAAAGGTTGATTTTTGCATGTTCTTTCACAGCTGACTAAATATGTTTGGAGGTAATTAAAGCCTCATCTGGCATTAGGTGAGCTCCATGTGGCTTGCTGTACGCGACACTCATATCAAGTACAGTAACAGTGCTATGTAAACGCTCCAAAAAATCCTTTGGAACTACACATCCAGCAATACTTGTCAACACTTAAACTACCATTGTTTTATATGTGGTAGCTAATATTGCTAACTTAGATGGCAGAGGCAAATCACTAGTTTGCTCACTTTGGACACCGCCCTGGCTATGTTGGGGTGGGGGCGACGCCCTATCGACTAAGGGGGTCTTTTTTATCTCCAGTCTTTCCCTCCATCCTCTTCTATCCTACCTCTCTTCTTGATATTCCCGTATTATTTCCGGGCTTCATATTCCCTCGTATCAGGTTCGACATATGGTTTCATACCATTGACGTCGAATGTTCCTCCATTCCTTGGTCAAATCTTTCAACCAAATGAACAATCAAGCCACTTCATCGCCAAGTCACTTTAACACTAAGCCGCTTCATTGCCAAGCCACCACAACTCCCAAACCACTTCAATGCCATGACCACTTCAACGCCACGACCACTTCAACGCCAAGACCACTTTAACGCCAAGACCAATTCAACACCATGACCATTTCAACCCCAAGACCATGTCAATGCCAAGACTACATCAATGCCAAGGCCACTTCTGCGGCAGGAGCACTTCTGCGCTAAGACCACTTCAACACCAAGACCACTTTTATATCAAAACCACTTCTATACCAAAGCCACTTTTAAGTCAAAGCCATTTCTACGCCACAGCCACTTCTATGCCAAAACCACTTCTACATCTCTTTCCCTGTTTCTGTTCCATTGCTAATCATACATCTTTGCTTTGAATTTGTGCCATATGGTCTTTGATACTGGCGGTAAGAATCCATTTTTCTGTTCCTTTTTATGCACTTAAACAGTATGCACGATGCTGTCTCTCATTTGTGAGGATATTCATCGTTTGAGACAAACCTACCATAAGACTTTAAAATTATGAAAGCAGTAATAATTGATACCTTCTAAAATAATTGGTTATACAAAAATTATTAGTGTTTAATAGCACTGTGGCAAAGATTCGTCCAACTGGAAATCGGCTTTGTGGGAATCGCCTAACTGGGAATCGTCTTTGTGGGAAATAACTGTCTTTCTGGGAATCGTCTTTGGGGGACTAAACTATATGGACAGAGCAAAAGCGTAATGAAGAATATGTCATCGGACTGAAAGTTAAATAAATAAAAATCTTCAAGAACAACGAGAAAATATGCCATCATCGTTTGGTTACAGCTGGTTCCGGAAACGCAGGTAATAAACAAGCCTGTTATTACTCATGTGTCATGCCATTGTCCTACCGCACCTTGAAATGGCTTGTGCCGGCCGTCCACTCGCATGTTTAAAATCTTAACCATATATCACACTGGCAAAGTGAAAGAAAAACCCTGGCTTTAATGGATCATTGTGGAACGCCGAGGACTATGAGCTTTCTATTGCCTGCATCCCATATTATGGAGTTCAGTCAGCAACTGTACAGAGAGGCCAGACTTGTTCAAAGTTTCCCACGTGACCAAATATATATATATATATATATATATATATATATATATATATATATATAGTGAAATTTTATGACAATGCCTCCCTTTCAGAATTTTTAGTTTCAAGCATTCGGCCATCATTTTGTCAAAATATAAATTTCGTTACATATGGCATGAATATCTTAGCAATGTCCTCTTTCTGAGTCCTGCTGTTAACTCCTTTAACACGGTGGAGTCTTTTATTTATTTATTTTTTATTCTTGCCACCACCAGACGATTTTAAACAAAAGATGGCCTTTAAGAGATTAGAAATAAAGTCCATTAACTCCTGTACCACGAGAATTTCTTCCTATGTTGAATCTGTCTGAATATAGCACGAATGCACCATGTGATGCCACCATACTGAAGAGTTTAATGATGATTTGAGCCGTATTCAAGGTGGCGTAGGAAGCTTTGTAGCATTTGTTTCTAAGCTATTTATTAAGCATATTATGTAATTTTTCTGTTACGTTATTTATATAGTTTCTGTATCAGCAGAGTGTGCTTTAACAAAATACTGTAAAGTATTATACAGGTCGCTACAGGAGAGGTGTTACGAAGCTTCCTATGGCAGCTATGATTCAGCTCTTTGATTCATTACCTCCAGACATAAAATACGGGTAATTACGAACAGATATTAACGCACTATATGCTTACGTACCATAAGTCTTGTACAGTGTACAGAAAGACTGGCGACCTTATGCTTAAATTTAAAATCAAGAATGGGAGTGCAAGCCAATAATGATTATGGATAATTTTTGAGTCCGTTGAAGGAGAAGCTCACCATATTGATGCGTTAGAGGTGGACGTGTGAGTGGTGTGTAAGTGCGTCACCTTCTGCGACCACACTGGCCCCTACAACCGCCTTTAAAGCTTGCTACTTTAAAGGTACGCATTCCAGATGGGTTTTCACATTCCTTTGGATTCTAACTTCCTCCTCTCATTCTTTTCCTTCCTACTGTCTACCTGTCTCGCAGCGCTCGTCCCCCTCCCCACGCCCCTCGCCTCCTCTCTCTCTCTCTCTCTCTCTCTCTAACTGTCTGTCTGTCATCAATACCTAAACTCGTTCTGTGATACGATGAAGAGTTTTGGTGGGTTTTTTCTTTCATCCACATCAAAAAGTATGCAGCAATGAAACATCTTTATTCGATTAATGTTACCTTTTCAATACATATTAACCACACACACACACACACACACACACACAGCTTGATTTATTATTTAAATAGATATACGGGTATGTAACATATATACGTATAGTTACAGTATATATATATATATATATATATATATATAGAGAGAGAGAGAGAGAGAGAGAGAGAGAGAGAGAGAGAGAGAGAGAGAGAGAGAGATTAGATAGATAGATAGATAGATAGATATGTATGTATGTATGTATATACATATACAGTATTTATACAGATATATATGAAGAAAGAGGAAAAAGGAAAAAGTGAAAACTTATAGGTAAATAAACTGGCAGATACGCAGACAGATAATGTTTTTTCTTCAATATTTCTCTCCCGTCCTTCTGTATCTCTGAACTATGGTCTAATATGTTGTTAACCTCAGTCTCTCCAGCTCTCCTCCCTTTCTTGCTTCTCCTTTCTCAGCACACCTACCCTCCTCACCTTCCTCATCTCCTCACGCCCCCCTATCGCCCACCCCCACCCTCCCACCTGCCCCCTTGCTCCCGTCCCGCCACCGTACAGCTGCTTTCCACTCGACTTTGTCATGAAGCTGACCAGGGACCCTATTCTTGTCAGATCAGTTGGCTTTCTTTTATTACCTGCTCCTTAGTGTGTGTGTGTGTGTGTGTGTGTGTGTGTGTGTGTGTTTTCAAATCACTGCGTGCTATTCTGATGCTTGCCATTCATGTTTCGTTTCTATAGCAATATATTGAAGAAATCACACACAATACCATACTGAAGTACCGGTTATAGAAATGAACTGGTAAGCATGAGGAGCTAGACAGCCCTTGTAGCTTCTAGAATGGGAGGCCAGCATACCGCCCCGGCACCCCGCACAGACGTAATGTACCAGCAGGGGTATCCTTGTCTCTCCTAGTAACTACCTCACTCTGATATTACTTTGCCCGTTTTAGTCCTGCTGCTACCTAACTTTATTTCAGTTTGAGAGAGCACCGGCATATTAAAGGTGTTAATGAGGGCAATAGGCTATCTAATCTCTCCAGTTGGAAATTTTGCTCCATATCTGAATATAATTGTCTGAAGCAAACAACAAAGAACAGGAAAATACTTCATGAGACCTTTATTTCGGTGATGCATTTTGTATTTTACTCCTGCGATTGCCAAGCCATTTTATTTAGCTTATAAGGATTTTTTTTTATTATTGAATGGTTAGATACCGTACAGCCTCCATTACTCATTTCAGTAAGAGACGTCTCTATTAAGCGTAATCGAATCTTTTTGAAATGGCAAAAATTAAATAAAAACATCACCAGTGAGAAGGGGTCACACCTTCAGTCCGACCGATGCGTTGAATCCCATGGCTCGGGTGACGTGTTTAATTTCATTCCTGATGCTTCCAAACGAATTCATTCACACTGGGTCGAAATTTTAAGCAGGTGAGATTAGGCAGTGTCATCATTTACCCCTTCACCACATCCGGGCATCCATTACCTCATTACCTGGAAAAAAAAAAAAAAAAAGTCTGGTGGAAGTATCAGCCCATAAATACGCCACCAGGTTGACGGGGAATAAAATTGTCATCATATATGAGGAGTTGCTGGTGATTGTCTCTAACGCCTTCATTTCGAGAGGCCTCTCAACAGTTATATAAAATCATCTCCTGGAAGCAGCAACGAATAATAATGGACGTCATGGTACTACGAGGGTTAACAGAGAGCGAACAGTGACGCACACGTCATGCTGCTTAAAGTAAAAGTAACTGGCTTTACTGAACGCGGAATTGTGCACATAATAATTTGTGTCATTATGAATTAATGATAAATAGCGCTTAAACCGCTGATTTCGCCATTATACTTAGCATTTCTCTCTCTCTCTCTCTCTCTCTCTCTCTCTCTCTCTCTCTCTCTCTCTCTCTCTCTCTCTCTATGTATTCTATCTATTGCCAGACGCCTTCATCCCGTACGGGGTGGCCACAAACAAATCGCCTCCACGTCGCCCTGTTCCCCGCCATTTCACTGCCCTGCTCCCAGCTTACACACCCCTCTCTCATATACCTCTCCACTCCATCCCTCCATCTCATCCTCGGCCTCCCCCCCTCCCCCCTCCCCCTCACCCACATGCACTCTCCTCGTCAGTCTCTCACCCTCCATCCTCTCCACATGGCCAAACCACCTCAGTGTGTTCCTCCTTAACGCTTCCTATCACATTCACATCCACACCACAACGCTCCTTTATATCCTCATTTGTCAGCCTGTCTCTCCATGTTACTCCACAGGCTCCTCTATGTATTCATATAAATATATATCGGTATATATTTATATACCGTAAACATATATATATATATATATATATATATATATATATATATATATATATATATATATATATATATATATATATATATATATCCATCATTCAATCCTACATTGCCCCATGAGACGCATAGGAGCCCGGGGCTAGGCAAGTTGGTCTTGACATTTAAGATGAGAGTGACCAGCCTCACTCATGCCTGAGTGGCATTATGTGGCAATAAACCCCAACCATCCCTTGGATATAAACCCTCACCGGCGCAATCCGATTGGAGTGCCGTAATTTCTCACTAAACCACCAGGCGCCAAAATTTGGTTATATGGTTACCACCCAGCGTAGTAAATGGTTTCCGGGTGTACAGGAAACCGTTTTGCTTGTCACTCAAAGTAGTCACCCACAGGCAGAAGGAAGAGGATAGAATGAAGGAAAGAAAGACAGAAGAGGGAGTGTAAAGTCACCCAAAGGCAGAAGGACACGGAAAGAATGAAGGAAAGAAAGACAGAAGAGGATGGAAGGAAAGAAGGATGGAGAAAAGGAAAGGGCAGATACCGGGGAGCAGCATTACATCGAGTGAGTGGATGGTGAGCGCCCCCACCTATATATATATATATATATATATATATATATATATATATATATATATATATATATATATATATATATATATATATATATATATATATATGTATATATACGAGGGGGAGTCGGTGGCTGAATCGGTAGAGAGGCGGCCTGAAGTCCTACTGGACTCAAGACTGACTCCCAGCTGGGACTGGGAACAGTTAAAGGATTTAATTAAAAAAAAAAAAAAAAGCGGACTTTGCTGATCTACCGGAAGACCCACCGACATGTAAAAATACCCTCGCTAATACTAGTACACTAGTTCTGTACGAGACAACACTGACATGTATTAGGAGGAGTAGACTGTAGCACCAGTTGAGCAGGGCAGTACTCCCAAGGTGGATGGAAAGCTGATGACAGGGAGGACTGGAGCTCCCGTTTCATTAGCCCTCGGGACTAGTTCCTGACCATCCCCCTTTACTGAACTTTTTCAGTGTCTCATTAACACAGAGTCGGCCAGCATGCTCTCCAATACAAGTTTCTCTGTCAACACCAAACTACATGCACAGTACTCACTACACTTCCTTTTCAAAATTAAAAACAAAAATGGCGCAATCAAATCTTGCCTCGGAGTCCCCGGGGGAGGGGGGGACCATAAATTCCCCCACCATCCGCCCCTCTCCCGGTGACGACTCAGAGAGATGCCTGGAACCACTGTCTGACTCACTTCTTCATTTCTGCAACATTCGTGGCCTCTCCTCTAACTTTCTCTCTGTAGAACATCACCTCTCCTCCTCCAAACATCACCTTCTCTTCCTGTCTGAGACTCAGCTGTCTGTAGCAACTGACAGCAAACCATTTTATGTTTCCTCCTACATTCTTTATACTTATTTCAAAGCCAAAGGTTGTTGTTGTGTTTATGTATCAACGACTTATCTTGCTCTCATCTTCCTGAACTTGATTCTTCTCAATTCTCAACTCTCGGGCTTCGGCTTTCTTGTCGTTCTCTGACTAAATATATCTGCACTGTTTACTTATCCTCTAATTCTACTGACTATGAAAAATTCTTTGACTGTCTTACTTCTACGATGGAACACATTTTATCCATTTCTCCTTTCTCTGAAATCTCCATTCTACGAGATCTCAATGTTCTACACCACCTTTGGCTCTCATCTCCTTTCACTGATCCACCTGGTGAACAAGCCTACAATTTTTCTATCCTTAATGACCTAGAGCAGTTTGTATAGCATCCTGCCCGTATCCCTGACCGCCTTGGAGAGAGCTCCAACATACTTGACCTCTTCCTTACAACTAATCCTTCTGCTTACACTATTAATTATTCCCCTCCATTGGGCTCCTCGGATCACAGCCTTGTAACCTTAACCTGTCCTATCATTCCAGTATGGCCTGTGGACCCTCCAAAGAAACGTCGACTGTGGCACTTGGGAGCTGCGGATTGGGAGGTCATCAGGCAGTACTTCTTTAATTTTCCCTGGAATGATTATTGCTTCCATGGCCGGGAGCCATCTGAGTGTGCATTACGCATTACGTAGGTTATTCTTTCGGGAATGGAAGCATACATTCTTTTTCATATCCTATGACTAATGCAATGAAACTTTGGTTTAATCACGCTTGTTCTAATGCTGTCCTCAACAAGGAGAGAGCCTACAAAAGGTACCAGAACCAACCCACCCCTGAATCACATCTTATCACATCTTGCTTTTGTTTCTGCCCGGAATCGTGCTGTCTGTTCTTCGCTCTGCAAAAAATAATTTCATCCATACTAAATGCTCTCAACTCTCCAACTCGAATTCTTCCCACTCCTTCTGGTACCTTGCCAAAAACCTTTCTAACAACTTTACCTCATCATCCTTCCCTTCTCTTTTCTATTCTGATGGCTCTGTAGCTATTTCTTCTACTGATAAAGCAGATCTCTTTGCTCAGCCTTTCTCCTCCAATTCCACCTTAGACGATTCCGGTGCTGTTCCTCCATCACTTCCCCCCTCTGACTTCCTCATGGCTTACATTCAAATTTCTTCAGCAGATGTATATTCTGCTATCACTGGCCTTAATACTAACAAGGCATATTCCCTCCTGTTGTCCTCAAGAACTGTGCTTCTGTGCTTACAGGTAAACTCTTTCACCTTTGTCTTTTAACTTATACCTTTCCTTCTTGCTGGAAGTTTTCTCTCATTGAGCCAGTACCAAAGAAGGGTGACCTTTCCCAACCCTCTAACTATCGTCCAGTTGCTTTAACATCCTGTGACTCAAAAGTTTTCGAGTCAATTCTTAACAGAACAATTTTAAAGCATCTCATCATCTTTCCTATCACAACCTTCTTTCTGATCGTCAGTAAGAGTTCCGTCAGGGATGCTCCACTGGCAATCTTCTCACCTACCTTTCAGACTCCTGGTCATCCCCCTTTCGGGACTTTGGCGAAAGCTTCGCCATCGCACTTGACATCTTAAAGGCTTTCGATCGAGTCTGGCATAAATCTTCAGTTTACAAATGCCCTCTAACGGTTTCTGTTCTTCTACCTGCGCCTCCTTCTACCTGTGTCTTCATCTATAGCTTCCTTTCTGATCGTTCTATAGCCGCTGTTGTAGACGGCCATCGTTCTTCTCTAGATCTATCAACAGTGGTGTTCCTCAGGGCTCTGTCCCATCACCGACTCTCTTCCTTTTATTCATCAATGACCTAAGCTGTACATCTAACCCTATCCATTTGTACGCTGATTATTCCACCCTTCACCTTTCCATTCGGTTCCTGCAACGTCTACCTCAGCAGTTACTTCAACAAACAAGGGATGAGGCTATGGCAAACCTAATGTCTGACTTGGCTCGTATCTCTGACTGGGGTAAAAATAATCTTGTTCTTTGAATGATTCAAAACTCAGTTTTTACACTCATCAACCCGACATGATCTTCCACAGGAGTACACGCTAATGTTTAATAATATCCAGCTCAACCCTGTATCATCCTTGAACATGCTTGGGGTTTCATTCACTCGGGACTTATCTTGGAAAGGTCATATTGCATCTCTTGTAAAATCTGCTTCCAAGAGATTAGATGTGCTAAGCTGACTCCATGCCTTCTTTACCCCTGCACAACTGTTGACTTTAATACACGGGTTTTATTCGCCCCTGTGTAGAGTACAACTCTCATGTGTGGGGAGGCTCCCCACATACAGCTCTTCTCAACAGGGTGGAGTCAAAGGCTTTTCGTCTGTCTCTTCACCGCACTGTTGCCTCTTTATCTCTTTTCTATCACTACTTCAATGGTCGCTGCTCGCCTGAACTGTCTGCTTGCATCCCTCCACCTCTACGACGGGCGCGTAGCACCCGTCTAGCAACAAACTCTCATTTCTTTTCTGTCCAACTCTCTATTGCAAAATTTAACCGTTATTCCTAGTCCTTCATTTATGCAACAGGTCAGCTCTGGAACTGTCTCCCTTTGTCTTTATTTCCTACTTCCTATGATCTCCAGTCTTTCAAAAGCAGTGTGTCCAAGCATCTCGAAATGATCGGATCTTGAATTTGGCTCTCTTCTGTATTATTTTTGCTTTTTCTTGGAAGGAACAGTTTGCGGGCCCCTGGCCTTTGGTTCCTTCTTTATTGCATAAAAAAAAACTAAGAATGGTGGGCATTAGCGCCGGTGATATGTGGAGGTGTATAGTGCTACTGGGCATTGGGACAGGCCCTGAAGTCTTTGCCCAGAGTCGGACACGTGTGTATATATATATATATATATATATATATATACAGTATGTGTATGTGTGTGTGTGTGTGTGTGTGTGCGTACAGTATATATGCGTGTGCCTGTGTGTGTATCACACACACACACACACACTCCCCCAATGTACCTCATTATGACGCTTCTACCATATATCACATCAGCCATCTCATTAGATTCAGTTATGTTCGAAGCTTCTGTATTAATGCGATTATAATAATTTATGGAGTTGTGTTACATCTGTTTATGATATGTTCACCTAAGGCATTGTCATATGAAACGGTTTCATTTCACAGCTGCTGTAATGCATTGTCTTTTGGTTGGCTATGCGTCTGTGTACCTTCCCATTAATAATAATATCATGATGGACTCAGTAGAAACCTGTATTATGGTAAATAATCTAAGCACTTTTCTATTTTATTAAATGACTTCTAGAGCAGTATACATTAAAGTACAGCGGTATATGGCGCCTCGGCACCAATACCAAATTAGTTTACTCATGGACTTTAAGAGTTCAGGCAGTACGAAGTGTGTTGAGAGGGCCGCCAGCAGGAATGATACAGACATCCCTGGCTCTCACGGCACGCACCAGTCACACCGGCGAGACCAAGGCTGTGGGTCTTAAGAGGGGGAGGGGTTGGAGGGGGGGAGGGAGAGGGGGAAAATTACCTGAACTTTCCTACTGTTTGCCAGTAGTACGTGCCCACCCACACTCCCAGCCTTGCGCGGCGAGGCGCCAGAAAAACTAGATTTAGCCAGTGGTCGTCACTTAGGACTTGGCGGAGAAATGGGCACGGGGCAGCGAGCCGAAGCAGAGTATGGTGAGCTAGGCCAGGCAACGGGGTTAGGCACGGTGTGAGGTGGGGTTGACGAGAAGGGGTAGCGAGGCGGATGGGCGAAGCTGGGAAGTTGTCAGATCGGACACATGGAAGAAGAGGCAACACAAGGCTGTGGTACAGTACAGTGACGAAGCAAAACTCCCTCGAGGTGCTGATGGACAGAAAACCTTGACGAGGATGTGGTGACATTACTGAGCACTTCAGATACCAGTGCCACAGAATATACACGGTCGTGGGGTGGGGAAGACACTGGTGACGACAGGATTCACCAGTATTCATGAAATGGCTTTATGGTACCGACTGCATAAAATCTCTTCTCTCTCATTTGCGTTTTGGATTACTTGGTAGTCATCTTTCTTTGAATATTATTATGATCATTTTAAAATATTTTACTACCCTCCCACCTACATTACCCTCCCACCTACTTTACTCTCCCACCTACATTACCCTCCCACTTACATTACCCTCCCACCTATGTTACCCTCCCACCTACACTACTCTCCCACCTACACTACCCTCCCACCTACACCATCCTCTCTCCCACACCACTCACACACCTACTCATCCTTCCCACCAACACCACCCAACCACTTATACCATCTTTCCACCTATACCACCCTCTCACCTACATTGCTTACCCACTAACACCCACCTGCACCACCCTCCTACCAACGTCACCCACTCCAGTAATCCTTGTCATGGTCCAAGTACACATATAACACAGGGAAGGGAGGCTCACGCCTGGTAAAAGACTACGGTCATGCATACTGGCATGGCCCGGGGAACCAGAGGGACGTCCGTCTATCATTTTACCACTATCATTGCTGCTCGTATGACAACTACAAATATCATCACTTCAGAAGTAATAAATACCACCATCATCACTACCACTATCACTACCTTTGTTATCACTATCAGTGCCATTATAGCTATTATAACCATTACCACCACTACTGTATAGCTGTCATCACAACTACTACTGCACCTTTGATCTGTAACTGTGAATAATAGACATACTTTATAACTTACATCAACGTATCACCCATATCACCTTCCCAACTACACCATCCACCTCCTGCACCACCTGCCCTGTACAGTCCAATATAACCTTCATTTACACCAACAACCTACCTACAGCTCCCTTACACATACAGCACATCACCGTCTCATCTACACTATTTCCACATATCACCTGTCCACCTACACCACCTTCTCGCTTGCAGTATATCACCTGTTAATCTACAACCTACCCATCTACAACACCCTCTCATTTATACAACCCAGGCATCTATACCACTCTCATACCCACAAGACCCACTTCAGTAACCATCTTCATAATTGTACTAAACATAAAATAATAAATTAGTGATATGTTAAACTGAAGACATTAAGATGATTATGGACAAAGAGACAATGTACACACACACACACACACACACACACACACACACACACACACACACACACACATTTATATATATACGAGTGTGTATATATATATATATATATATATATATATATATACCAATCTATCTACCTATCTGTCTATCTATATACATGTATATCTATCTCTCTATCTATCTATTTATATATATATACCAATCTATCTACCTATCTATCTATCCATATACATGTATATCTATCTCTCTATCTATCTATCCATATACATGTATATCTATCTCTCTATCTCTCTATCTATCTATCTATCTATCTATCTATCTATATATATATATATATATATATATATATATATATTCAGTGGCAGGATACCACTGTTATCATGGAGCGTCCCCTGATGGCGGATAGGGGAACTTCTCTTAAATATACTGTATATTCGTATGACGTACCGTCTTAGACGACGTGGAACATGTGACCCTATATTGATATACAGGGCTCCACCGAATATACTGAAAACGGTAGCACGAAAATTATATCTCACCAGAATATATACCGTATATATATATCAGTCAGGTCAGGTGCGGGTAAGGGGATGGGTCTGTTATGATGTGGCAGGGGTAAACCAGTTCTGCTGTCGGGCCCTGCTGCGGATGTCACTGATTGCATTGCGCAGTTGACCCTTGTGCGGTGTGGTGCGGTGAGGATCTGTCCGTTCTCCCCTTTGGGGCTAAGATGCGAATGAATGTGTTTGAATGGATGAGTAAATGGGGAGTGTGTCGTCCTGTCTCGGCTACCTCCCTTTCCTTGGGGGAAGCAGCCTAGGTATATAGATAGATAGATAGATAGTATATATATATATATAGATAGATAGATAGATAGATAGATAGATAGATAGATATAGATCTATCTATCTATCTATCTATATCTCTCTCTCTATATATATATCTATATCTATATATCTATATCTATCTATCTATCTATCTATCTATATATATATATATATATTTATATATATATATATATATATATATATATATATATAATATTTATTTATTTACAATTAGCAGGAGTACTTGACACTGCCTGAGTGAAAAAAGAGAAAATGTGACTATGCATACTGGTGTCACCCGGAACGCAAAAATATTTTCCTGGTATACATTGCCATCCAGGTATGTTTCGGATTGAGTGCCTTATGAAAAGACTGGCACATTGAACCTTCGTCATCCCCCCAAACAACAACAACAACAAAAAAGGTATTATGTTAAATTAATGTTAGGTTAGGCCTTAGCTGGTTAGGCATAGGTTGGTTTAATGTCAAAACACGGCTTTTCTGATGATTTTATGGTTTGATTAGCCGAATTGTTTCATCTATTCCCGAGCAAAGGCGCGACGTTGAGAATTATTTTTCGCTGAACTTGGAAGGTTGCCAATATGACTGGATGACTATGTGTACCGAAAGAAAAAAATACGCACTTGGGACTCCTCGAGGGGGCAGTCGTCGGTGGATCTCACTCTGCCTAACACCTGATCCTGCTGAGGGGCAGCCACTGTGCAAAATATCATTTTTCTTGGTAAAAATTATTTAAATGGTGATGGTCCTCACCCAACCCCGAGGACTAAATCCTGACCTGACTAAAACATCGCCTGTGGCGATGTACACGAATGTTGATATTTAGTTTCCCTAGATCACACACACACACACACACACACACACAGAAGCTGTGCATGTGTGTCTGTGCATTTGCTCGTTTCTTTCACGAAAACGGTAGCCTACTATGTACTATGTCATATCTTTATCACTTATTCTTTGGATAGTCCTCATTGACGGCGGATTGTTCCAAGGTATTAGCAAAATCGTCTACCGTTAAGCATGTTAGTATATTAAACCATTTGATATTTCAATTATAAACTCAAAAATACATTATGGAGAAGATGCTACGAATATAACGGTTTTTGTATGTTTTATATTTTATACGAGTGAAATCGGCTGAGGTGAAGAATGTACTGTGATCCGTGTGTGGCACTTTTACTCAGCTTAATGCTTCACAAATTTACATTTTATTTGGAAAGATATTGTGTGTGTTAAATGGAATTATTGTAAATTCAGTACCATTGTCCAGCTTATGTCATCTTTCATTTAATGCTTAGGGTTTTACTGCACGTGACTCTAATAATTTACTCTGACACCAGACACATCACAGGAAGAAAACTCGCAGCGAAGGAGTTACCCATAAATATGCAAGGATGCCCTGTAAATGAACTAGAATCGTGTAGCGTTAGTTAGCATAAAACGCTAACATATCCATCAGGTCTTTGTGATGAATTATTATTGTGTGTATAACTGGTATCACCTGGTGTCATGTAACCTATGAATGCGGACATTTGCACTACCTTGAATATGCAAAAAAAAGTTCATTAGAATATCCTAAAAAAAAGTTCATTAGAATATCCTTCATTTAAGTCGTGGGGCAACAGATCTTTACTTCAACGTGCTAATTCTGTGACTGGACTGGAAGTTATGTATCGTCCTGATATGTTGGCAATGTGAAAGGTTGGGCTAGGTGAGGGAAGAGAATGCGGGAGGAAAGTGCTCGTGTGTGGCTAGCTTGGAGGGGATGCTCGTGTGAAGTAGTTCGGTGGAGAAGTTGTAGGGCGAACAATCGCGACAGCAGTGCCGTTGAAAAGGCTATACTTCACCCTACCAACTCACCAACTCAACTCGAAAGGAAGAACGTGTGGCAGACATCACCTAAGAGGTTTGTTTTGAGTAACAGAGATATCTATGTTACCATGGAGCAATCTCTTGTAATCATGGATGGAGTAAACTTCTGTTTAGTAATTGCATCGTATTTTTCCATTAGCAGTTGAATGAAGAAACAAATAAATTATGCATGTGTACGCGGTTCCTCCCACCCACAGTATGGCAAGGGATGGTGCTCAATGAAGCTCTGAAAATGCCCTTAGCACCGAAATTACCGTTTTGGGTGATTTTAACATACATAATGTTGAATGGTTATTGCATTCTGCCAGGACTGATGAAGCTGGTCTAGACTGCGAGCTGTTTGCAGAATCGTTTAATCTCACGCAAGTGGTAAAGCAACCAATCAGAATACCAGATAATCCTGACCATAATGCCTATCTTTTGGATCTGTTCCTGACAAATAATCCAGATCAGTACAGGATAGAGGTATTGTCTCCACTTGGATCCTCTGACCACAGTCTCATCAAAGCCTCATTATTTAGCCCCCCCAAACCTCCCTGTTCTGAACTTGCCAGGGTGACCCTATGGCACTTTGATAGGGCAAATTGGGATGAATTGAGAAATTATCTCGCTGACATTCCATGGCAGTCTTTCTTCTCTATTGATGTCAGTTCTACCCAGTCCCACATTTGCGACTTAATACTAGCTGGTATGGATTTATTCATACCAAGTCAACAGTTCACTAAAAGATCGAACTCTCCAAAATGGTTTGATAGCAACTGTGCCCGAGCAACAGCCCAAGAGCCATTATCATAAAATTAAAAACGTCTGAATCTCTCTCTCAATTTATAATTGCTAGAAATCAAGCAAAAGCTGTAATAAATCTTGCTAAATCAAACTTTCTTCAAAACCAAGCATCAAAACTACTTAACAACACTAATGATAATAGAATATTCTGGTCAACTCTCAATTCTTTCAATAATAACTTAAACATGTCATCATCCATTCCTCCACTAAAATCTCCAGATGGCAACATTATCAATGACCTGCGTGGGAAAGCAGATATCTTTGCCAGTACATTTGCCAGAAATTCTACCTCAGAGGAAGCCAGCCAGAACGTCCCAGCATTAGAACTTGACTCTCCCGAAACTGTTCCACTTAAAATACAGACGAGGTCCGTGAAATCCATCCTAGACAATTTGCCTACCAACAAAGCTCCAGGCCCAGATGGAATTCTGCCAATTGTTTTGAAAACGTGTTTCCCACAACTTGCCTCTGTTCTCACTAAATTATTCAGATTATGTATACGTACTTTTTCATTCCCTAATTCATGGAAAGAAGCCAATATCCACCCAATTCCAAAGAAAGGAAGTTCATCTGACCCCTCTGATTACAGACCAACAGCTGTCACATCTTCTCTTGGTAAGGTGTTTGAAACTGTAATTAATAAGCACATAGTTAAACATCTTGAATCCAACAACTTAATTAGTGATAGACAATATGGTTTTCGCCAAGAAAGATCCACCATTGACATACTCAATCTCCTGACTAATACCATCCATTAGTCAGTTGACCTACATGGTGAAACTCATGCAGTAGCCCTGGATATTTCTAAAGCTTTTGACAGAGTGTGGCACCGTTCTCTGTTGTCCAAACTCCCTTGCTATGGACTAAACTCTTTTGTTCCTTTGATTTCCTCATATCTCAGGAACAGAAAAATAAGAGTAAAAGTAGAAGATGTATATTCCAATTTCCACTCAATTAACGCCGGCGTGCTGCAGGGATCAGTTCTGGCACCAACCCTGTTCCTCGTTCATTTTAATGATCTCTTATCTGTCACCCACAATCCTATCCATTCATATGCAGATGACTCAACACTTTATAGTTCATTCACACTCAGACATCCATTTCAAAGTCTGATATCTCTAACTCTCAACTCAGTACGGCCATCTCTTTAAATCAAGAATTATCCACGATCAGTGAATGGGGACAAAATAACCTCGTCTCATTTAATGCTAGTAAAACTAAATATATACAATTTACCAATAGACGGGTATTGCCAGAATCGTATATTACCTTCAATGCTACAAATATTCCCATTCCTAAAAGTATTGAAATTCTCGGCGTTTCACTTAACAATGCACTCAACTAGACCTCTCATGTCAGATCACTTGCTAAAACCGCCTCAAAGAAACTTGGATTATTGTACAGAGTCCGTAACTTATTCACTGACGAGCAGTTAGCTATAATTTATAAGAGTCATGTGCGCTCTCAGCTTGAATACTGCTCACCCTTGTGGAATGGATGTGGAAAGGTTGCATTAAAATATCCATCCTTCCATCCATCATCTAATCCTACTTTGCCCTATGAGGAGCGTAGGAGCTCGGGGCTAGGCAAGTTGCTCCTGGCATTTAAGATGAGAGTGACCAGCCTCACTCATCCCTGAGTGGCATTACGTGAGCAATGAACCTCAACCACCCCTTGGATATAAACCTTCACCGGCTCAAACCGATTGGAGCACCGTTATTACCCACTAAACCACCAGGCGCCAAAATTTGGTTTTATGGTTACCACCCAGCGTAGTAAATGGTTTCCGGGTGTACAGGAAACCATTTGGCTTGTCACTGAGGGTAGAGTCACCCACAGGCAGAAGGAAGAGGAAAAAATGAAGGAAAGAAAGACAGAAGAGGATGGACGGAAAGAAGGATGGAGGAGAGGAAAGGGCAGACACCCGAGAGCAGCACTACATAAAATGAGTGGATGGTGAGCGCCCCCACCTACAACATGCATTAAAACAACTAGAAAAAATTCAGAACAAAGCTGTTAGAATTATTAATAACCCTGCTATTACTAATAAACTACCTCCCCTACAAGTAAAAAGGAATGTTGCCTCCCTTGCTTTATTTCACAGATATTTTTATAGCAAATCCTCAGACGAAGTTGCGTCCATGGTGCCACCTCTCCATACCTTCCAGCGTGCTACACGGGCATCTGGCAGCGCTCATGACTGGAATGTCCCTCAGCCATACTGCAGAACTTCTGCCTATCAGAATTCTTTCATTCCCAGAACTGCATCTCTCTGGAACTCGCCTCCCAAGAGTTGTTTCCCTCCAAACTTCAACCTACACCTGTTCAAGTCTGTTAGATATTTTATGAACAGAGGACACCAGTAATCTTGAGTATGGATTTTTTTTTTTTTTTTTTATTCATTTGTATTTCCTTCCTCTGTTCTGTTATTTAAAAAAAAAAATATCCATCAGGTCTTTGTGATGAATTATTATTGTGTGTATAACTGGTATCACCTGGTAACATGTAACCTATGAATGCGGACATTTGCACTACCTTGAAAATGCAAAAAAGTTCATTAGAATATCCTAAAAAAAAAAGTTCATTAGAATATCCTAAAAAAAAAAGTTCATTAGAATATCCTTCATTTAAGTCGTGGGGCAACAGATCTTTACTTCAACGTGCGAATTCTGTGATTGGACTGGAAGCTAGGTATCGTCCTGATATGCTGGTAATGTGAAAGGTTGGACTAGGTGAGGGAAGAGAATGCGGGAGGAAAGTGCTCGTGTGTGGCTAGTTTGGAGGGGATGCTCGTTTGAAGTAGTTCGGTGGAGAAGTTGTAGGGCGAACAATCGCGACAGCAGTGCCGTTGAAAAGGCTATACTTCACCCTACCAACTCACCAACTCAACTCGAAAGGAAGAACGTGTGGCAGACATCACCTAAGAGGATTGTTTTGAGTAACAGAGATATCTATGTTACCATGGAGCAATCTCTTGTAATCATGGATGGAGTAAACATCTGTTTAGTAATTGCATCGTATTTTTCCATTAGCAGTTGAATGAAGAAACATTAATGCATGTGTACGCGGTTCCTCCCACCCCCGGTACGGTAAGGTATGGTGCCCAATGAAGCTCTGAGCTCTCCCCGCGTTCATGGGAGGAACCTTTTATTGTCTCAGAACGTAACAAAGTAATAAAGATTATTAGCAGCAACGTCGTGTTTCAATGACATTCGATAGTAAAGCATACAAACGAAAGCGCTAATACATTATGTATTTCATCTGATAATGTTTATGAATTATTCAAGGATTTGAGGCTTCGATCTCTTAATAAACCTACACCCAAGACAGATGCTGTTGACTCCACGAAGACTTTCAGCCGCACAGTGCCCTAAATATGACTCAGTCAATTAATACAGCCAATCAGTTGTTAACTGTGTATAACTGTTATGATATTTTATGTCCTATGACACAGGGTGCATATCTGCTATATCTACCACGTAGCGTGTTCATACTCAGAACCCTCTCCAATATCCGAGTATATTGCAATGATAGCCTGCGATGCGCCGACCAATCACACACCTTGATACAAACGTTACCCCTCCATTCATGAATTTCAACTACCACCTACGTGTTTACTATAGGAGTTGTTGCCATGGGCCGCCAATTGTGTCCATATTCTTTGTTCCCCGACTGCAAATTATTACCAGTCTAGTTTACAAGTTTAGGAAATTATTTAATCATGGTTACAATTTTCTCCCCCGGTATAGAAAAATTGTCTTCTGACAAAATGGGTCAATCTTTATACTAGGAGCTTAGTTATACTGAGGGTGGAGAAACAACTGAGGCAGTAAGGACGTGATAGGAAAGTAAATGTAGCTAGGTTCTTACTGCAAGGGAGAACAATAATTAAAGAGTATAATGTTGTTATGCAAGCAGTTGGATCCAATAAAAATAAGAAAGTATAGTATTTACAATACATGGCCATGCTAAAATCAACATAGAGAGAGAGAGAGAGAGAGAGAGAGAGAGAGAGAGAGAGAGAGAGAGAGAGAGAGAGAGAGAGAGAGAGAGAGTAGTTTAAAAGGTGTTATAAGAAACGGCACAGTCGTGGTCATAAATAATCACCTATCATCCGGTACCCCGTTCCTCAGGCTGGCTCCTTTATGCGCGGCAAGTCACAGTGAAGTAAGAGGGGCTGAGAGGGAGGGGCCAGGGAGACAAGGGAAGGACGAGTGATGGTGCGAGGGTGGAGTGAGGGAGGGAAGGTAGGGTAGGTAGGGGAGGGAGAATGAAATGCGAAGTGGTGGTCACATTATTTGTCTATATTCATTCAGGGCATGATAGAAAGTTGTTAACATTCGGTAGATAATGCTGCATTACATCTTGTATAGCGACGTCAGATAACAAGCTTTAGATAGGTGATGATATCAATTGCTGGCTCGTGAGAGAAATATACTGATTTGACAGATCAAACATTAGTGCAGAGCCATTAAGACTGTGTGGGCCTAGACTGTCAACGCGTGGGAGCCAGAGAACGAGAGGACACAAGCCCGCCTCTTCCGACACACCACGGACAAGCGGGAGCTGTTCAGTCGAAACCAGCAGACCATCAACAACACTATTTCCTCTGCCGCGAAGACTGCAAGAAGTTGTTAAGAGGCAGGAGGCCACTGGACTACTTACTAAGGCTTTCCTTGTTGCTTTAGCTTTACCAGTGTCGGTAAACACTGACATAGATATATTTTGAGAGTTTGGGTAGGATTTTGTTTTATTTTCCTTCTAACATTTTACGAGATATCGTAATTATATCCACCCATGTGCACAGACATCAAATTTATTCATCTTTTAAGCACAATTACCTTAAATAGCCTTTTCATGAAGAGATACCATAAAACAGTTGACATGATGGTGACTGTATAGAAGGAGTGTATCCCGAAAGGATGATCACATTTACTGTGGACACAGCCATGTCAAAAGTTCCATGTAATATTTAGTTCCAAAATTAATTACATGGAAAGGTGGAGGACGTTTTTTAATTAAACATTACGGAAGTCAGAGCCATCCAGATTCAGTTCTGCATCCGAAGTCAAAATGTACGGATAAACACAAATTTCTGGCTCCGCACTAATATTTGATCTGACACGTCAGTATATTTCTCTCACGAGCCAGCCCTTGATATCACCACCAATCTAAAGTTTGTTTTCTGACACCGGTATACAAGATGTAATGCAGCATTATCTGCCAAATATTAACTCCTCTACATCATGCCCTGAGTGAAAGAAAATAGACATATAATGTGACCACCACTTCGCATTCAGTCTCACTCCCCTACCTTCCCTCCCTCACTCCACCCCCACACCATCACTCGTCCCTCCGCCCATCTTCCCTTCTCTCTCTTGCCCCTCTCTCTCAGCCCCTCTTGCACCACTGTGACTTGCCACGCATAAAGGGGGCAGCCTGAGGCACGGTGTACTGGGGGACAGGTGATTATTTATGACCACGATTGTACAATTGTTATTGAGTACGAAACTTAGCAGGTAATTATTTAATAATTCGAGTGAGAAAAAAATAATGATAATAATGATTACGTAATAATTAGAGTATTTCTAGTAATAATGTAGGCTAGTATTCTTCATCAGTTCACAGCTGAAGTCCATTCTATAGGAGAAGTATAGAAAACCATAATGATACATAGAATAATGATCACATAATAGTCAATTACACAAGGACTGCCTGTATAAGCGATCTCATGATCACTATATAACATCCACACGCTTGTTACTTATTCGTCAGAATTACTGTTCCTTATATTATTTCCTCACTCTTTACTGTTTATTATTATTATTTCGCTTTTTACAGTTTCCTTTTGTCACTGCTTTCATTTAATATCCTTTTAATATCATATCACTTAATTTTCATTCACCTTTCAGAATTGTCATCTTATTCCTTATAGAGTATTATTATTTAATTTAACTTCTTACAGTTGTCATCTTATTCCTTGTACAGTATTATTATTTACTTTAACTTCTCACAGTTGTCATCTTATTCCTTCCCTGGCACACAACTGTCTTTCTTTCAGTAGCCCTACTAAGTTACATGTTCTTTCCACTTCCATTAGTCATATGAAATGTCACTAAATACGGTCAGTTCCAACGTCTCTTGGTGGCAGTATTATTTCTGGTGCCGCTCTTATGTCATGTAGTCTGCATTTCATTCACCTGATACAGCAGTGAACTGCGCAAATAGTAGTAAGAAATCCGACAAAAGAAACAGCCACGGGGGGAACACAAAAACCGGATGTACCCATGACTTTACGACTGAAGGCAAATGAATATTGTTGCATGACAAAATCACTCTGATTTAAAAAGTCCAACATACGTAAGCGTTCGGATGTGACTGATATTTTGTCAGGTGGGAGATGGGAGGTCACATTGATGGGTTGAAAAATTTCATATTTGTGTGAGCGAAGTGCACAGTGCTGAAGTGTAGCGTGGATAACCGCAGATTCTGACTTAGCACAATAATAAGGAGCTTTATGCAAACCATTTGCAAGTACCGAATGAACAGGAGCTCCAGGAAAAATGGTGTTGACAGAGTGGGGTATTGAAAAAGAAACATTGGACATGATCAAGACGAGCACAGTGCAGTGGGGGCTTGGGAGCCAGAACAAAAGAACAGACGGATTGTACAGAAAGATTACGAACCAAAGCGGATTCGCAGGGAGCAGTGTTACTAGTGAACATGGCCAAAAGATAGGCAGCACAAAGTCGAGAAGTAGATGTAACAAAAGCACACTAGCCGAGATCGACAGAGAATATGAAAGCAATGGAGACATGATCATGAGATAGGAGGAAATAATCAGAGGAAACAGAGGCCTGCAACATGGAATTATTGAATAAGAAAGGGACAGGGATGATGTGGAGAAGATCGAACGTGATAGAAGAACGGAGAGAGATGAGCACAACAGTTTCTTTAGTGAGAAAGGTAGTTTCAAGTTTCAGGTGGCAGAGCTCTAAAGAGGAGAAGGAAAGCACTGGAGATAAGTCAAAAGTAGAGAAAGCCCATTCCAATACAGAACGAAGATCAGAAACAGGTACTAAGTCTGCAGTGACACGACCACCGACAGCATCAACTAGAATATGAACAAAGGTAGTGACTTGGAAAAGAGGAGAGGCTAAAGAGTGTTGTAGGTTGTCCAGGTGTAGTCTGACATGTAGTAACTCAGATGCAATATATATATATATATATATATATATATATATATATATATATATATATATATATATATATATATATATATATATATATATATATATATATATATATATATATATATATATATATATATATTCTGTATGATATCCGAGAAGTGGTTTAATGTCTGTTACATCATTTAGGTGTGATGTGATCTTCTGCAACACTGAGTGCTGAACCTGTAGAAATCTGTTTTGGGACTCAAGAACATACTGTAAGCCAGTTCAACAGGATTTGATTTGAATTCAGAGACCTCACAAGTAGTTGCCGCACCAAAAAGGTCACCCAGAATTTCTCTCCCAGGATCAAAGAGACCATGCTTCACACATGAACGACCTACAGGTGTTTGGTTAGGGAAAGTGTCATTTAAGTGGGGAAGTCTCATCCAAACAGATTCAAGTTCCCATTGAATGGGTAAGTAAGGAAAGTACCACAACGTATCCCGATCGTTTTTCTCCACGATAGCTGACAGAAGGGTCTGTATCCCCTCCAGCTGGTGTGCCATGTGGGGCAGGGCGATGGCCACGGAGGCCAGTGGCCCAAGGTCGTAGCGCAAGGATACTACATCTTCTACCATCATTAACTCGCCTTCCGCATCGACCAAGGTCCGGGCCAAACACCACCATTGTCCTCACCCAACCCAGACCCAGTGAGGGTCAGCACTGCTAGCAGGTGGACGCACATCTTACCTATAAAATAAATGTAAGTTAAAGGCGATAATTATGAAGAGGGTACGTCTAAGGTGATCATTTTTCTGCAGGAGGTTTGTGTGCAGAGCGAAGTTTTGAGCGATATTCATTGACAGGAGGAGAGGTGTTTGAAGGGGAAAAAGGGATGCTAGGAATAGGAGGAGAAGATAGAGTTTCTCCAAATGACTCTTCCAACACCAGGCCCCCCAGGGCGTGCTTAAGATCGTCTGCATGCACCCACTTGGTATTTCTACTGGATATTCCCTGTATTTTAAATATGTTCCCCTTTTGATTTATGACGCAGTGGGGGCCTGTAAATTTATCATCTAATTTAGTGTTACGTGTAAATGAACCAGCAAATTCTAGATCTTCGAAATCGATACTGATCGGTGAGGCAGTCTTATGCTGGCGTTGAACCGTATTCTCCTGAGATAAGGCCAGGTTTGCTTTTACATACTGATGTACTTTCTGAAAGTTTGACATTTTTACTTTCACATAATCATCCAAATTACAAAGTGGGCCAGGCTTCAGTGAAAGCATGGAATAAGACAAGTCTTTATCGAACTCATGTAAGACAAAGAATGGAGATTCGCCAATGGATGCATTGATGCAACTATTGATAGAAGCTGCAACTTGGGGTATCCATTCATCCCAAAATGCACTGTGAGAACCCAGGTGCCTCAAACACTCCAAAACTTTTCTGTTCTGCCTTTCGATTAGGCCATTAGAAGCTGGATGACTGGGAATGACATTACAGTTGATGTTATACTGCTTACAAATTTCAACAAGGAGACTATTGTTAACTCTGCACCATTATATGTAATAATAGTAAACGGGGTAGTGAATGGGCAAATGGCAGGGACAATAAAGGCACGTGCGACACTCTTAGCCGTCTTATCTTGGAGAGCCACATGGACACTATAGTGTGAGAAATGATCGACTGCTACAAATACTCCACACCAGATTCTGTAAGTGGCAATTTAAAGAGGTTAGTAGAGACAGTTTCCCATGGAAATGATGGAACTGGATATTGCAAGAGCAGGCCAGGTAACCCGGTTGATCCTTTGTGTTGGTTACACAAAATACGAAAGTCACAGTGAACATTAATGTCCTTCCGCATAGTAGGTCAATAGTATGAGATGCGTGTTTGTCTCAGACATCGATCTTTACCTGGATGAGATGTATGAGGAGTGTCATGAATGATGTGGAGTACTAGAGGTATTAGATCAGCTGGGACAACAAGTTGGTGGACTTCTCTATTAGGCATGTCCTTTCCTGTGAGCAATGTGTTTCTGTACAGAATACCACCGTCTAATATGAAATCGTCTATTGGTGGCACTGGCAGAGTAGGTAAGGTTGAAGTGTCTCCCGATTCTAAGAAATAAATTACCTTGGACCACAGTGGGTCGGTGCAGTGACGTTTAATGACGACATCTGAGGCTACAGTTGTGAAAGGTGTTTCATTGGGTTAACTTGGTGTTATTGCTGCAATAATGTGATGTGAGAGAGAATCGGCATGCAGCTACATATGATTTACCTGGCACATACTGAAAGGCTGGATAAAAAACTTGAATAATAACTGACCATCGAGCTAGTCAACCTGTAAGATTTCTTCCTTTGAAGAAATCACAAAGTGGGAGATGATCGGTTTGGATGTGCACCGGATAACCATATATTTATATATCTGAAATGCTTAACCTGGGGGAGCCGTGGCTCAATCGGTAGAGAGGTGGACTGCAGTCCTACCGGACCCAGGTTCAAATCCCAGCTGGGGCAGGGAACAGTTTAAGGATTTGAATTTCATAACTTCAGACTTTACTAATCTACCAGAAGACCCGCTGACATGTCGTAAAAATATCCCTGCGAATACCAATATACCAGTCCTATATGAGACAGGCCTAGCATGTATTCCAGGGGTAGGGAACGTCTGGCCTCCAGGTCGTATAAGGCCCGCAAGACCATTTGATCAGGCCCGCGAGGCAATTCATAAATTCAATTTCATAAACTCATGAAAGAATATATATATATATATATATATATATATATATATATATATATTATGTACCGGGCTACAGTTGATTTTAACCCGAGGCGTCCCGACGACGTTTGGATACATTGCCACGTTTTGTCACAATGACACCCGACAACGTATCCATACATTTTGCAATTGCGAGGTCCGTTATTTGCACATTTTTCAATTTTCACGGGTGATATGTGGGAGACCTTCCTCTACCCAGTGCCAGGCGGGGATAATGCTTGGCCCCATCTGACCCCCTCTTCCTCGAGCACGCCATTTTCTTGGCAACATGCCAGTTAGCAGTGACCTAGCCAGTAAAGACATGTCACACCACGGTCTCTCCAAAGATGAAATTCAAGGCAAAAGTGATTCCTTAGCTGGAGGACAAAGGAAGAAACAAGCCAACGGAAGAAAGAAGCAGAAGTGATGAGGCGGTAACATCGTAAAAGAAGGTGCCATATGTTGATGTGTTTGGTGAGTGAACAATGCTTATATTGCCTATATTATTGTCTGAAAACCAATATACTCTTGTACTACATATAAATTCGTACCAAATAATTAAATATCTAACAAACTATGAATGGTTTGGAATAGTTACCCCTCCCATAGAAAATGTTTTCTCTGGAGCCAGACCTGAGAGAACACAGCACCTAAGTGAAGGTACTGTTATTTCTACCGTATTTCTAAACTCAGTTGAACAGTTTCTCTCTTAATTTTCGATGTTTCTCATAAAAAGCGGAGGTTTTAACCAAAAAAAAATCTTTTCGAAAATCTACCGGGATTGGGGGGGGGGGTCATTGGTGAAAAATTTGCCGGGATGTGGCGGGTTAGGTTGATAATTTTGTATGGCCTGCAAATGATGTAAAAAATATCCTAATTGCCCTTAATAGGAGAAAGGTTCCCCACTCCTGCTGTATTCAATATGGATGGTGGGCATTAGCGCCAAAATGGTGACACGTAGAGGTGCATGGTATGTCGGAGGACTACTGGTCCTTGGAAGCAGGCTGTGATGCCTGTGCCCAGAGTCGGACACATTAAAAAAAAAAAAATGCACATGCCAGGCTTTTTTCTAACGCAGTTGTCACCTCACTGCAGGCAATTTTCCAGAAACCACTGAAAATTTTTTTTTTTTCCAGAGCTTACTATCGCGGAAACTATTGCACCTATGGAAATGAATTAATGACCATTTTACTCACCAACTGTTCTTCTTGCGACTGCAAGTATCCCCAGGTCTCTAGGTTGTTGCGTTGATGAGCAATGACGTAAGGAAGATAACTAATTTTCACCGCAAGAGCGACGTAAGAGCAGGAAGTGTTTATGCATCTGCAAGCGGCACTGACTATGGCTAGGCTCTCAACGTAATAACTTCATTTCTAGATAAACTAGACACTGTTGCATCCAGTGGATGCCTTATGGCACTATCACTGAGCCCTTTTCTAGTTTCTGTAGAAAGAGGCTTGGCAGGGATGGGTGATGCAATTGGCTATTGGTGATGCAGACGGAATCAGATTAATAGGAACCTGAAGACATCTTTGTACACCTGGCAAAAGCAAGGGACAGACTGACCCGTCTGTGTGCTATGGAGGGACTCCTTCCCTACCCTTTGATGGTGAGATGAAAGGGCAGCCTGTTCAAACAGCATTGGGAAGACACTTGCGTGTACTGACTTCACCTGGCAGCCCCGTAGTAGCCAGATTATGATGTGTATAGACGTTACCTGGTGGATAGGGGTTCAGGGACCAAATAACAGCGGTGTTCAGGGCACGACTAGCATACGCAATTATACATTTCCCTTTTCCTGATCAAAGTGCATCAACAGGGCTTACCGCACCAATTCGTACTCCAGATGCATCTGCACAGAGAAGAAAGGTTTCACATAATCAGGGAATGCCACGACTGGTGCATTTGCAAATGCTGATTTCAGTGTTTCAAAAGATTGTGCCTGATCTTTAGACCACACAAAAGGTACGTTTTTCTTGAGTAATTTGGTTACAGGAGTGGTGATTTGTGCATACCCTTTGATAAATCGCGATAGTAACAACAGAAACCAAGAAAATTCTAGGAAGTTAGAAACTGCTTTAGCATCGATGCTATGAATTCCTTCAGCGTCAACTGCATGTGTCAGGACTCCATATTATAATAATACAACTTATAGCTAGATAGATACTAGATAGGAACACCACTCAAGCTAGGTGTGGGAAAAGGAAACGAGCTTGCAAGATTTTAGTGAAGGAATGTTAGAAGTGCACCGGAAACACTACATACACACAGACACACACAAGCTTCTAGAACCCAGACTTATGGGTTGTACATGTGACACTAACTCTCCTGTAAAAAAAGGAAGGGATTAGAGAGTCAGAAAGGGGCTAGCCATAGAAGCGAAAGGTTGTGGAGAGAGGAAATAAGGAGAGGGGTCCAACGAGACTTAGTTATGGTCCGTCTATTTTATGAAGAGCGTTTGGGTGTTGTCCCTCTTGGGGAGTCCCCGTCTCACAGTGTTGCCATACTTTGTACTGGGCAACTTAATCGGATTAGAGAAAAGGCGCTAATGACAACTCTCCCTCCCAGCACACCACTCTCTCTCTCTCTCTCTCTCTCTCTCTCTCTCTCTCTAACATTATTTTTTATTATGACTGTGATTTTCTCCTCAAAGTGTGAGGTTTATTTGTGGTTTAGAATTTCGATTTATTTTCCACACTACCTTTGAGGTTGAGGAAAAGCCTCTTGACTGTCTTGTTGCACTCCTGTTCAATTTCCACCACATTCCCTCCCTCCCTCCGTCTTGCCTTTTCTCTCGTATCTCCGGCCTCTCCAACCTTCCCTCCTCGCTGTCCGCCTATCCCCCTTATCTCCATTCCCTTCCCCCCCCCCTCTCTCTCTCTGTTACTGTCTGTCTGTCAACATTATGTTTTTCTTATGAATGTGATACTTTCCTTAAAGTATGATGTTTTATTTGTTCTTTATAATTTCAACTATTTTTCAACACCACCTTTGATATAAAAGTCAAGGCGCATTTTTTTTTTTTAGAGGTTTTCTCCAGGAGGCCTAACCAACAGCTTTTGAGGGAACAATTATAGGTCCTCTGTTTGCCTTCTCTTCTAAAAAATACTTATTTACATTGTAAATAAGTTCTTTTTCTCTACTGTGGAGCTCACGAGAGCGAGTAGCAGGAGCAAGAGCATCCATCTCAGGTGGCGGCCAGAATGGAAATGACCTGGATTAACACTGTCACTCTACCCTTACAAGCATGGCAATGATGGAAAGCAACGTTGCCAAGTGTTGTGGTATTTATAAAAAGTAATTGTTATTAAAGGAAAAAAAGAGGCATTTATAACACTATATAGCCTTATTAAAGAATTATATATATATATATATATATATATATATATATATATATATATATATATATATATATATATATATATATATATATATATATATATATATATATACTGTAAATAAACTTCATTTAGAAGTAGTAAATAGCTGACATAAGACAGGGAGGTGTAAACGTTTGGCAGAGAGGCGGCCTAGGAAATTCTCAAGAGGGACAACGCCCAAACGCTCTTCATAAAATAGACAGACCATAGTAAATTACGTTCCTCTGTAATACATACACTGCTCAACTTAAACTTAACTCCCTGTATCCATCTTTAACTTCTCCTACCTTCGACTACACGAAAACTAAAATCAAATCTCAAGATTAACATATTACAAGCTCAAGATTCACATATATAGCTGGTGGCAGCAGAAGTACGAACCTCGTCTTCAAATCTACAGTGAATTCCTACAAAATACAAGCTACAAGTTACAAGCTACGAGACATCTCTACGATTAATTACAAGTAACAAGTCTACGAGACACCTTTATAATTTTCTACATGCACCTACAAGTAGCGGCAACGAGTAAATCACAAGAAGAAAGGACTGAAAATACATCGAGAAAGAAAAATAAAACAAGCAAAAGTAGAGCGAGAGTTAACTCACAACCCACAACTACATCATCCCCCACCTGACCCCACCCTCCTCTCGACAACCTACCCACCACCTCCACCTCCACCACAACGCTGAGGCAGGGGTGATGTGGCAGCAAATACCAGATCCCTCACTTACCTCTCACCTTACTCATCGTTACTCAACATTACTCATCGTTACTCATTTACTCACAACAGGTACCAGAGTGTGAGAAGGAGACGTTGCCAGCGTTTTGCTGAGATTTTGAGCACACCCTACAACACGTCAATCAACTCGTGCGTGACACCACCACTCACCATCACTCACACCATTCCTACAACGGTAAAAATTAGTGAATTACATAGATACTTCACTTATACAATACACAGTAATAGACACAGTGGTAGACAACACCTTCTGCACAAACATATAAAACATGCTGTTTAGTTACAACTTGCATACACATTCCTAATTCAGTTATTTGCATAATTCAATCACTAAATACTTACATCAACAATAAAAATTCTACACTGTATATATTCATTCATTTACTACCAACGAGTGTTACCATTTATACCTACATAAAATACGTGTTTCATACATACAGCTATACATTATTACATCAACAAAGTAATAAAGAAAATATACCATCACAGTTGCTTACTGAGCGATTGAAAGAACTGTATTAAACATTTATTAATTAAAGCTACTTAGTGGAAACAGACAAATTAAGTTACAAGGAAAACCAGAAAAAAAAATGGCCAACACAAATAACGTTAGCAAGAATGAACAACATTTTCCACACAATTGTGAAGACAAAGATTTCCACACAGTGCTGACACATATATTGCCCACGATAGGTACGAATGAACAACAAGTGAGTGTACATAGTTAATGTTGTATGTAGTGTGTATATATATATATATATATATATATATATATATATATATATATATATATATATATATATATATATATGTCCCATCACGCCACTGATTACATAATGAATAAGCCTCACAAAAACTGATGGAGCATTTTTAAGACCAAAAGGAGTATCTTAAACTGATAATGTCCAGAAGGGGTACTAAATGATGTTATTGGCCCACATGGCTCTTCCATTTCTACTTGCCCGTAACCACCAAGTAAGTCAAGGGAGGTGAAAATTACATTTTGCTCACCAAGGAATTCTAGCAGATCTGTTAAAACTGGCGACGGAAGTCGATCGGGCACAATGACTGACTTGACCTTATGATAGTCAACAACTGGTCTAAATTCTCCTCTTTTCTTGAGTACTAAGAAGAGTGGACTCTTCCATGGACTGACACGATGTTCAGTGATATCCTGATCTAGCATATTCTGTATTATCTCGTCTGTTTGTTGTCTCACACTGTAGGGTAGTCTGTATGCCGGAACATAAGCTGAATGAGTACCGGGAACTAATTCTATCTGGTGCTTAACTAAATCAGTCTTCCCCATTGGTTCACCAGGCAAAGCCACAACATCTCTAAAGGTCTGTAAAAAATTGACTAAATGCTCCTGATGTTGGGGATAAACACCCAAATTTACATGTGAGGCAGGGGCTGTTCGGCCAGACTGCCTTGGGAACAACTCCTACATGTGAGGCAAGGTCCGATGAAATGGTGTGAGTAGTGTCCTTAGAGTTTGTGAAATACACATCTGATGGCTTGTCATCATCATCATCATCTTTAGTAGATACAGAGAATAGTACATCCTAGCATACCTTTATGGCTGATGGGTAGACCAGGAAATCCCCTATCTTTGTGCCACTTTTAAGCTTTAATGGAGTATTTGTGACATTTAGCAGGTGAAGGTAACACAAATTATCCTCCAACACAGTACATAAGTTAAACCATTAACACAGCATGTCTCAGGTAATGTTAGTGCATCCACATATTTGCACCTACAAAATGGACAGAGACTTTCGTGAATTCATGCAGCAGCAAAATTGTGCACTGTTTTGTTACCGCTCGTCTTGTCTCCGAATATTGTAGAATGTCATTTAGGCTATTTGAGGTAGTTAAATGATATGTGTTTGAGTCAACTATTGCGTCACTGTTAGAGGGGTTGTCCTGAGATGCTAGTAAATGCCCAGAGGAAGTGTCATGAGATGATAGTGAATGCTCCTCTCTGCTCTCAAGCATTGGTGGATTTAGACTGAGTGATTGAGTTTACTTGGGAAAGGACAGGGCATGGGTAATCCATGCCGACCGTGTTCCTCATTATCACCACAAGCAGGTATTAGATCAGTGGAATGCTTAGCCATGGTATGAATGCCTATTAAGACATGTGCAGGATATTAGAGGTCGTTGGTGGCATGAAACTCTGCTGTGAGGAGGTTTAATAGTTAATCAAATTGGATTTTGAAGGTAACTCTGCCATTCACATGAAATTCTGAGCCATCAACGCCGCACAGACGAATGTCAGGTGGTTCACGGACCCAGACCCGTCTAATAGTTCCTCTAATGCTATTTATAAAGGACTGAAATTAAATTTACCAGTGATCTCAAGTCCATGAAAAATAATGTGGGGACCCTTTCGCTCTTACCTAAAATAACTATGCCTAAACGAGTTAGAAGCTCAACCTGGCGAATGGGGAACTGAGGACCTTCTGCTGCTGTGTGAAAATTTTCCGATAGGTGCTCTCCTCTTCCCCCGACGACAACGTGCAACATATCGACACTCATCAGTCGTGTGATCAGTTGTTTTCTTATGATACTTGCAGTTACACCAATGCGGTCGTGAAGGTGTGGGTTGTCGCAACTCCTGACGGTTCTGTCCATGTTTGCTATAACAGCTTGACTTTTGGTGACCAGTGATACATAATGCCAGCATACAATCGAGAACTGTTGGCCCCAACGCACATTCGACTGGTCAGACTAGTGGCCCTGACGCGCATTTGAATGATCACGGCCACTTGCAGGTGATCATCAGGAGAGAAAATAAGCATTGTTAGTCGGACCCCTGGTAGTCGGCCGCGAACATGAAAACTCCGTTGAGATGTGAGTGGTTGGTACAACCTATGAAGGTCCATCTGTAGTGCGAGTGCATGTGGTTCAAGTACTTGCTTGGCGAGTGATATCTGAGCCTAGTCTACCCTCTCTCTCTTTCGAAATTTCTAACCATTTTCTCCTGGTTTGAAACCAGTCTGCAAGGCAGTTTCCAACTGCTTTTGATCTAACCAAAAAACCTAAGGTAACCCATTAAATGACCAAAATCTTTTAATTTGATAACATCATCCCTGTTAACTGGAGTTACCCATGGTGTTTCTCGCAACAGCTGGGTTATCTCAGAAGTGGTAGCATTTGCTACTGCTGCTGCCTCATATAACGTTGCTTGTTTAGCTGGTATTATCATCTCGCATGTGCTTAAGAAGAGTTGAGAGAGCAATGAGGGAGCCTGCTTTTGAATGAGTGCAACAGAACTTTACTACCTTTCTGCAAAATTCATCGAATGTTGCACAGCTGTCAAAGTAACCAGAACGTTATCCACCACCCATGGACAATTTGCCTTCATGTAATCTGCTTTTAAGATAAGAGGTCTTCAGTTGTTCTGTGTGGTATCTCTTTTTTGCCATGTGTATTTTTTTTTTTACTTCACACAGGAAGTAAAACATCGATAAAGAGATCCTCAGCAGTGAATTTGGGCAGTTAATATCGTCCTAGAAAATTGATTGTGGATGAGGGGCTTGGTTGGCCTTCATGGCGAGAGGTTGAGGTGGCATATATGTGGGAATAGCCACTGTATTAAGTTGAAAGTGTGTGGGGGAAGGGGCTGGCAATGCAGTAAAAGACATGTGTGACGGGGTTAGGGGTGGCAAAATTGTAACAGGAAATGAAAAAAAGAGGCAGTGGGGAAGCATGTTGAATTTCTAGATAATCATTTGAGGCAGAAGGGGTAAGAGCGTCTGGAGTAAAATTATCTGGATTTTCCACAACTGTGGTAGAATTAGTAGTAGTGGTGGATGTTGTAGGGGTTGTATCAGTAACAGTGGAAGTAGTCAAAGTAGCTGATTGAGATTTAGTAATGATTTACTGCTACAGAGGAGTGTTACATCATTATCACCAAGGCAGTCATTTCCTTCACTATCATATGTAGCAGTCCATTGAATGGGAGAGAGATCGACGACTAAAATAGTTCATGAATACGAGGGCGTTTAAACAGGAAGGGGTTGGTAGAGAGAAAAAGAAAATAAAAAAAAATTTAATTACAATTATGAGTAGTGTATGAAGGAGTGCGATCTATATACAGTGAATAATACATGGGGGAGTATACATTATATACAATGGAAGTGAATGGGGTATGTACGATGGAAGGTAGTGGAAAAGAAAATGGTTTTAAAAAGAGTGAGTAAAGTGAGAGAGGCGAATGAGTAATTGAGAATGGAAACTGTAATATACGAAATAAAATCAGAATAATAATAAATGAGTCACAATCTGTAGAAAAATGAACAATCTCTAAAGAAAGTGAGAGGATGGTGGGATAAAATAAAATAATATATGAACTTATTTACTGAGTACTGAAGAGAGAAAACAGAGGCTCAGTGAAGGCCCAACTGAAGCGAAGTGGAGTGGCACGCTCCTTCCATGGAGACATTGATTGGAGAGTGGGGGGCTGACGTAGCCGGGAATGACTGGTTTGCTGGACGCACCAGGCAAAGCGTCTGAGTTGACTGGAGTGAAAACCTGCGATGTAGAGCACTGCGACTGGCCATGCTCCCTGCTTAAGGATGTCGGTATGATGGCGGGTAGGGCTGGGCTGGGATGACTCAGTGGGTGTGGCAGGGTGGGGGTTTGCTCACTGTGGTGGAGTTGAGGTGTTGTGGCGTGGGAGCTGGCTCATTGGGATGTGTCGGGGCTGGTTTGTCTCACCAGGATGTGTTGGGATTGGTTCACTGGGATGAGTAGGGCTGGTTCACCGGGATGTGTAGGGGCTGGCTTGCAGGGTGTGTATGGGCTGGCTGTCTGTGGCGTGGTTGATGGGGTTGGTGGGAGCTGGATATTTCTGAGTGGGACAGGGCAGGATCACAACAGAACAGAGCATCACCAAAAATGCACAGGATACAAAACCACAAGCCTGATGAACAGAAGGTGAGGCAGGGGCAGGACGCAGGAAGGCCAGGCGTGGGCAAGACGTGGGCATGGACAAGGCGTCGATAAGGTAGGAGACTTGAAATTGGAGGCTGTAACACTCCCTGTCACCTGCTCACTTCCAGTACAAGTAAATTTAAAGTCCGATGCGGGATTACAGAGATATATGTAGACGAGTAATACACAGATCTTGCCTTGCCACTGGGAACAGAAGCTGGCGCGCATCACTTCATCTTCAAAAAGACACATATTCAGCAGAATCCAGAGCAGTGGCGAGACCGAAGCTAAGGGAAAAGTCACATCGGACTTCAACACACTTGGAATTTCACTTACACACTGCTGTATATGTGCATTGTCGTCCGTCTACTGTAGTTTACAAGTTTAGGAAATTATGTATTCAGGGTTATATCTCCTTGCTTTCAGTATTGTCCTGATGATGCCTGTTTGAAGGTGAAACGTTGACTAAAAAATATGAATCACCACGGTAACTTGGTGTCTGGACATCCATCCCATGCTATAAAACTTGTTAGAAGAATTGAGAATTTGGGAAAGAAAATTAATTTATTGTCACTATGCTGTCGTGTTCAATAATGTATAAGAGAAAACCTGCTCCCTGCCTTCACTAATAAATAACTATATTTACTCTGTGTGTGTGTGTGTGTGTGTGTGTGTGTATATATATATATATATATATATATATATATATATATATATATATATATATATATATATATACTAGGATGTTTAAAAAATGAGAACCACAATATAATATTGATACACATTGATGCCCATGATCCTTTATTGAAAATATCATTTATGAACAGAAATTAGCCTCATAACATTTAGCGGTCCGAGAAATTTTCCTTTATTATGGAGGGAAAAGAATCATTACTTTTTCATACTTTATCCTATTTGCTTCTTTGGGCGATCCTTCTTGTTCTTCAAAACTGTTTTCAGCACGTACTGTTTGCCTTCTTCCTTTGTTGTTAGGTCACTTAAATTTCTCGATGAGAGCAATCCTCTGTTCGGCCGAGTCATTCACCACAGCCAGGACATAAACCCTTGCTATGCCCATTTGGTAATGTGGGTCACTTTCCTAAGATGAAACGGGATTTCTGACGAACCGAGTGCAGTGAAGATATCCTTCATCCGTGAGGTAACAAAATCAGAAATGTTTTTGCCTTTAACCCGTCACGTCCCGAGGTTTTCCGCACCTCCGACATCCCCCAGTCCCGAGGTATTTTCGAAAAAAATATTTTTTTGGCTAAAACCTTCGCTTTTGGTGAGAAACATCGAAAATTCATAGAGAAATCGCTCACCTGAGGTTTAAAATACTCAATTCAGGTAGGAGTTCCTCCTTACCTGACTGGGTTTTCTAACATGCTGGCACCAAAGAAAACGAGTTCTATGGGAGGGTAACTATTTTATCCACTCATAAACGGTATTTATTTATTTACTTGGTATGAATGTATATGTAGTATGAGAGTATATTGGTTTTCAAGCAGTAATAAAGGCATTATAAGCATTGTTTCACTCACTAACTAATCCCCATACCTGACCTTTTTTTGCCACATTACCTGATCATTATTTCTGGCTGTTTCTTCTTCTAATGCTATGTAAACATTGTCCTCCATATTGTCATCGACTGGGGAATCACTCTGGCCCTGAATATCTTTACTAGCCAGGTCACTGGTAACAGGTGTACTGCCGAGACAATGGCGTGAGGGGGGGAGGGGGGAGGTTATGCGGTGTAAGGCATTGTCCCTGCTTGGCATCTTGTAGAGGAATAGAGGAAGGTGTCCCGTGTATACATACGAAAAATCATGGGCGAAAATTGAAAACTGTGCAAATTAGGGACCTTGCAATTGCACAACGTACTGGTACGTCGCCGGGACTGGCAAATGCAAATCGTTGCAACGTACCCATACATCGACGGGACGGGGCAGGTTAAAGGATCCGAGCACAGTCTTCCCCTACAGACGCTTCATTGCCTTCCTAGGTGCTGGTTTTGTGAGATTCCCCTGCATCTCTTGGTTCTCTTCCACAGGAACCCCTTGATCGAAAAATCCAAGCCTATCAGCATCTCAGACATGTACCAGAGGTGCCTTTTCATAACCAGTTGAACTTGGTTAACGACATTGAAGTTAGCGCATCTTCCTGCGGTGTTTCCAGGTCCTGTAAAAATTCCAAATCTACACGTGCTGCTCGCTCAGCTCGCGCTTCTTGACTCCAAGCCCTTGCATAGGCAAAGGCGATGAAAATGCAGAACTTTGTACTTCCATTCAGTTCGCACATGGTCATTAGAAACTGATCCCGGGTGAGGAACAGCTTCAATCTGTAGATGGCTTTTGCCATCCTGCTTGCAAGGTGGTATGCGCTGAGTTTCTGAAGTGGAATATTTTCGACGGTCTCCTCCTTGAGAATGAGGAGAAAAAGCTTAAGAAGTTCTTGAAAGTCCTCTCTTGGCAGATCTGGCGTCGGTCCCTCCCTTATGGCAAGGACAGTTTGGTCCTTGAGAGTCTTAAGAGGTCCAGTGATGCTGCATCTACCTGAATCAGTGACTGGTAATTTGAGATTGATCTGTTGAACCAAATTGCTATTGGAATCTCCTAAAGACCTTAATCTCAGCCCAGAAGTCGGTCCCATTGCAGATCAGAGGACTTGGCCTGGACGATTCCATATATATGGTGTCTGCCTGCAAAGTAAAGAAGTTGTTCCCGAGACCTTCCTCGGTCTTGATACAGACTTGCACATGAATCCTAGTGCTGGATGCAGTTGTGTCAAATTATAACACCTTATTCCCTCAGACACGTTGTGTTCCTATGCAAGATCAATGCAAACTCATCCAGTCTCCTCTCCTGTGCCAGCTGAAACTTTTGTAACTCCGAGCAACTTCTGGCCGTTCCCGGTAACCAACATCTCAGTCCAGTTCACTGATCTGTCACCTGTGAATTCAGGCAGAATATTCCCATCCAACATAACATCAAGGGCTTCTCAGGATAGATTTCTTCCCCTTGATGAGACATAGCTGCTTGCTTTTGATATGACTGGCGAGGACTATATATTGTAGAATAGGAAATAGATACCTCATTTAAATTATGCGCCCCAAATTGTGCTACAACAGGATAAGATATTGCTGCATCATGATAAGACATGTTCATTCTGTCATATGCAACAGACATATCTTGAGTGATGAGGTTCTTCAACTGCATCCTTGGAGGAGGACATGATGGAAATGTAGAGGCTTTAATGAAGGGATCATCTTTATCTTATGACACTGCCACGGACAAGGAGCTGTCCAAGTTTTGCAGTTTCAGTCATCATGTTGGTCCACTCAGTCTCCTGGTGTTATCTCTTATCCTTCTGTTTCTCTCAGTATCATTTCTTACTCTCCATTTGGGCCAACTTCATATCTGCCTATCCTATGCTGCTTGCAGTTGTCTCTCCCTGTTGACTTGTAAAAGAGCTTGTCTTCCTTGTTTGTCATCATCGAAAGAACATTTGGGTGACCAATATCAAGGATTTCATTCTTGAGTAAATCCTAAAACATGTACTCTGCAATACGACAGCTCTCCTTGGATCTATTCCTGCTTTTTACCAACTTGTCATATGGAACAATGTTTCCGTCTTCTGCAAGGTACTGTCCCACCTCATAGTAGGGATCCTGACTTTTTCCCAGAATACCATCACAGCATCCAAGCAGAGATTAATTTTCGACGTCATGAGTCTCTTCTTTTGACGGAAGAGGTACTCTTGCATGATCTGTAACTTTGAAGAGAGAACCTGTATTTTTTTTTTTTTTTTTTTTTTTCACAGGAAAAATCATCAGAGAAATTACCAATATGCCGGGAATCGAACCCGGGACTCTCAGGTGAGAGCCAGGCAGCATACCACTACACCACGACCAGGTAAAAATTAACTCACGTTGTCACAATCTTGTAACCAACGTCCCTCCGCCCCCACTGTGGGCATCAAGAGGATGAGTTAACCCCCTGGCACTCGGGCAAGTAGATGCTTCTAATCTATCCCAAACACTTACGGCAAGTCAGAATGAAGAGAGAACCTGTATTTTTTTTTTTTTTTTTCACAGGAAAAATCATCAGAGAAATTACCAATATGCCGGGAATCGAACCCTCTTGATGCCCACAGTGGGGGCGGAGGGACGTTGGTTACAAGATTGTGACAACGTATGTTAACTTTTACCTGGTCGTGGTGTAGTGGTATGCTGCCTGGCTCTCACCTGAGAGTCCCGGGTTCGATTCCCGGCATATTGGTAATTTCTCTGATGATTTTTCCTGTGAAAAAAAAAAAAAAAAGAAAAAAAAAAAATACAGGTTCTCTCTTCATTCTGACTTGCCGTAAGTGTTTGGGATAGATTAAAAGCATCTACTTGCCCGAGTGCCAGGGGGTTAACTCATCATCTTGATGCCCACAGTGGGGGCGGAGGGACGTTGGTTACAAGATTGTGACAACGTGAGTTAACTTTTACCTGGTCGTGGTGTAGTGGTATGCTGCCTGGCTCTCACCTGAGAGTCCCGGGTTCGATTCCCGGCATATTGGTAATTTCTCTGATGATCTGTAACTTTGTTGGTAGGTGGCTACTCAGAATATATTTTTTGGGCTGTCCGATAAGCCAAACCTCCGTTTTCCTTCTTGTTGCCATTTTTATCTCAAATTATCTGCAACAGGGATGTAGCAGATTTAAAATATAATGAAATAACATATAGAATACAAAGATAATATACCGGTAGTAGATAAAATGAGTGCAAAATTCTATATGTTACACAAAGCAGTGCAACCTTCCACCAGGAAGAAAGGCAGTTGAGTATTATACCATATGATGCAACAAATCTCAGGGCGCCCAAATGTGTTTCAATTTGGTTTAAATATTTTCAGGTGAGTTATCTGAACCAAAGGAACAGGGGGAAGCAATGTGGATTAAACCTCCTAACCTTCTTCCACTTTTATAATTCTCCATATATATATATATATATATATATATATATATATATATATATATATATATATATATATATATATATATATATATATATATATATGTATGTATGAGGGGCGTTCAAAAAGTTTTGGCAACAGGGTGATAAAAGCAAAATTAATAGAGATACACATTTATTGAAGTTCATACTCCAACGTACACTCCTCTAAGGTTTACACACTTCTGTTGCCGTGTCATCCACTTAACAAAGCACTCCGAGTACTCAGAAACAGGTATACTCTTCAGTCCTGAATTTATCCTCCTGGCAAGGTCCTGTTCCCTTCGAAGAGGATCCCAGCAAGTTTTTCTGACAATTTAGGGAATAGCCAATGGTCACACGGTGCCGTCCTGACCTGGAACCGTGTGACTTTTGGCTGTTCCCTAAATTGTCAGAAAAACTTGCTGGGATTCTCATCGAAGGGAACAGGAGCTTGTCAGGAGGATAAATTCAGAACTGAAGAGTACACCTGTTTCTCAGTACTCGGAGTGCTTTGTTAAGTGGATGACACGGCTCCAGAAGTGTGTAAACCTTAGAGGAGAGTATGTTGAAGGAGTATATGACCTTCAATAAATGTGTATCTCTATTAATTTTGCTTTTATTACCCTGTTGCCAAAACTTTTTGAACGCCCCTCGTATATTGCCGGACCCCTTAATCCCGTAAGGGGTGGCTACAAACAAATCGCCTCCATGTCACCGCGTCCCCCACCATTTCACTGCCCTGCTCCCAGTTCACACACCCCTCTCTCATATACTTTACCTCTCCACTCCATCCCTCCTCTCATCCTTGGCCTCTACCTCCCCCTCCCCCTCACTCACATACACTCTTCTCGTCAGTCTCTTACTCTCCATATGCCCAAACCACCTCAGTGTGTTTCTCCTAATGCTTCCTATCACATCCACATCCACACCACAACGCTCCTTCACATCATTATTTGTCAGTCTGTCTCTCCATGTGACTCCACATTCTCCTCTTAAGGTGTGACTACACCACTAGGAGATGACAGGGAACAATCACGTGTTAGTCTGGGGGATACTACTTTAAAATTAATTCAGTTAACAATTTATCACACTTCAAATGACCATAGCTCATGTTTACATTCTTTTCATATGTGCCAGAAATTAGACAAGATTCTATTACATTTCTTTCATCTAAGCTTTTTGATCTTGCTAGAATCTTGGAGCCTGTCCAGTCAATATGGTGATCAATGGATGCTTTGTGTTGAAATAAACCACTACTCTGTTGGGCTGTTCTTACACTGTATTTATGTTGTGAGATTCTAGTTTCCAAATCTTTTCCAGATTGTCCTATGTAAAATTTGTTACAGCTTTTACACGGGATTTTGTAAACAACGCCTGAATTACTGAAAGGGCTGTTCTTGAGGGTTTTTTTTTATGGTGCTCTCATATTTGAATACTACTTGTACATTGAGTTTCCTCAGTATGTGAACAACATCAAGAAAATTTTCATGGAAGGGGAGGACAAGGGTTCTTTGAATGTTCTGGCGATCTGGCTTATTAGTTTTCCCTTCAAGGAATCGTTTCTTGGCTGTATTGTGGCACTGAGTTAGTATGCTTTGTGGATATTTTAGCTTCTTTCCAATACTGAATCATTTTTAGTTCATCGTCTAAAAATTCTGGGTCTGAAATTCTATATGCTCTTAGGTACATGGATATGAACACAGATCTTTTTACATTAATATGATGGTTTGAATAGTAATGAACATATGACATAATATTTGTAGGTTTTCTATATACCTTAGTCTTCAAAACATTTTGGTCCCTGATGACTTTTACATCCGAAAATGGCAATTCATTATCCATTTCCATCTCATGAGTAAATTTAATCGATGGAACTAACGAACTTAATTACAGGAGAAATTCATCAATGGGAAGACTGTTGGGCCAGAAGCACAGGATATCATCAACGTATCGGAGCCAAACTATGTTTTGCTCCTTTATGGAGGTCAGTAAATGTTTCTCAGAGTACTCCATGTAAATATTTGTCAGAACTGGGGAGAGGGGATTACCCATGGCCATACCAAATTTTTGTGTGTAAAATTTACCTTCAAAGGCAAAAGAAGAGTTCACAATGCACAATTTAATTAGATTGATAATGTTTTCAGAGGGAATCCCATCAGTGTTACTACCCAGAATGCTTGGCAGGAAAGTTAAAACATCATCAACAGGGACATTTGTGAATAATGATTTAATATCAAAGCTGACTAACTTGTAGGGGTACATGACATTTAGAGATTTTAACTTTCTTACCAAATCCTCATTGTTTTGTACAAATGAATCAGAGATAGTGCCTACAACAGGGTCTGGCACATATGAAAAAAATGTAAACATGAGCTATGGTCATTTTAAGTGTGATAAATTGTTAAGTGAATTAATTTTAAAGCAGTATCCCCCAGACTAACACGTGATTGTTCCCTGTCATCTCTAGTGGTGTAGTCACACCTGTGTGGGACACACCAAGCATTAATCCTCTAGGTCTTAAGTTAAGCAGCAGTATTTATCCCCTCCTCCCTCTCCCCTCTCCCCTTCCCTCCCACTCCCCTTTCCTCCCCTCCTACTCCCTCCTCCTTTGTCACGTGCATTTTTTAGATTCAGGTCATCCTTTGTTGTGTTCCACTCCCTGCTGCAGGTGACCATAAGTTAATCCGCAGGTAAAAATTCAGGTCATCCATTGTTCTGTGTGCCACTACCTGCTGCGGGTGTGCATAAAAGACCTCTACCCTTTACGTTTCTATCTCACTCTGAAGAGGTAATATACGAAAGTACTCACTGTCGCTCCTTTTATTTCTCCTGTGGTTAGTTTGCATACATATCTTCACGGTGAAGTCTCTGCATATATATATATATATATATCTGTATATATATATATATATATATATATATATATATAGCCAGACGCCTTAATCCCGTAAGGGGCGGCTGCAAACAAATCACCTCCATGTCGTCCTGTCCCCCGCCATTTCACTGCCCTCCCCCCAGCTCACAATCCCTCTCTCATATACCTCCATCCCTCCATTCATTCTCGGCCTCCCCCTCCCTCTCCCCCCCCCCTTTCTGACTCACACATGCCCAAACCACCTCAATGTATAATTTTCTCCTTACGCTTTCTATCACATCCACATCACAACTCTCCTTCACTTCCTCATATGTCTTTTCCATGCAACTCCACAGGCATCTCTCAAAAAACATTTCCACTGTTCTCACTCTTTACTTGTGTCCTTCCAACAATGTCCAAGCATCACTTCTAGACGTTAGAGTTTATATCATAGTAATATGATTCAGCGACCTTTTTATTTCCATAATCACTTCCCTATTTCTTATCACTGCTTTCATAGAACTAGAAACCTTTCTTTATTACCATTTCAAACACTTCATCCTCTAAACTTCCATCCTTCCTCAGCACATTACCCAAACATAAATGCTCTCACATTTTCCATTTCTTCACCATCCAACTTCGCTGTATCCAACAATCAGTGACTTTATTTCTCTCGAAGACCATAACTATACTTTCCCTCCATTCATCTTTAGATTTCGTTTCTTACTCTCCCGTTTAAAACGCATCCACCAAGTCTTGCAGTTCATCTTCGTCTTCATTTTAAAATACAGTATTATCTGCAAACAGTACAGGAAATTTCCAAACTCTGCCGTCTTTCATTAGGGCCACTCCAACATCCACTGTTCTACCTCGTGTCTCTTTTATAACCTCATCCAAATACAGATTGAACAGCCATGGACACATGACACATCCTGTTTCAACATTAAATTCGAAAAAATTCACTCAGTTCACTATCCACACGCACTGCACCCTTAGCACCCTCATTACATACTCCTCACGGCATTCAACAGCTTACCATTTACTCTCATATTCTTAATGCTTTCCACATTCCATATTTGTTCACTCTGCTATATGCTTTCTCCCAATCCATGAAGGCTTCATGCAACTTCTTTCTCATCCCTAGAAACTTTTCCACCAAAGTCCTAAGGATGAATATCTGATCTACACAACCTAAAATCCTCCCTGTTCTTCTCCATCTAATTCCTCTGTTATTTCCCTAACTCTGTCAATAAGTATCCTACCATATACTTTGCCTATTACACTAAGAAGACAAATGCCCCTGTGATTACCACCCACTTCATATTACCCATTTCGTTTGTACTGGGGAATAACTATACCTGACTTCCAAACCTCCATGACTCTACCTTTTTCCCATGTCAATCTGCACATCTTCCATATCTATTCTGCTACTCTTTCCCTCTCCCATGCTTCAGCATTTCACCACACACTTCATCAGTTCCTGGGGTTTTCCCCAGTTCGACTTTCTTCATTGCTTCCACAACTTTCATCCTACTGATCCCTTCCTCCCTTCTCACCATCCTCCTCTCAGTCATTCCCCAGTCACTTATACTCGCATTACTTTCATTCTGTGTTTAAGTTCCTTAAAATGTTCTATCCAACTGCTCACTTTTTCTCCTTCTCCACAGTCATTCTACCACATTTATCTTCCACTCTCCTGCTAATTTTCTTGATCACCCTGTCTAAATCACTTTACCTCCTTCCAGAACATTTTCTAACATTCCTTCTGCTTTACCTTCAAATTCCTTCCAAATTCCTCATCCACTCCCTTCTTACTCTCTATTACTAATTTTTTTCACCTCTCTCTTTCTGTCCACATGTAACGCTCTCTTCTGTCTCTCAACTTTCCCCTTGCTTCCACTTCCCATCCACTCACTATATGCTTTCTTCTTTTGCGCCACAGCTCTTCATTCCACCATGCTGTTCCTTGCACCCTCTTTCGTCTTCTCTTCATTCCACACACCACCTCACATGTTGCACAGATTTCTTCTGTGGAAATCTTGCACACATCTTCCACTTCCTTCATCTGCTCCAAATCATTTTTAGCCATTCGCTCCTCCACTTCTCTCATAAGGTCTGCCTGTTTATCCCATCCTTTTGCAACCTTTCTACCCTCCTTTTATGGACTACTTCCTCCTGTCCTTCCCTCCTTCTGTTCCTCCATTGCACTTAAACCTTGACTTTCATCGCCACCAAGTGGTGGTCAGAAAGTCCACTTCCCCAACCAGTGTATGCTCTTGCATCCAGTACATACCTTCTCATTCTGTCATCCACACACATATAAACAATAATTTCCTTCCGTTCATTCAGTTCACCACCCATCCTTCTCATCATTCACTAAATAAATTATACCCGTGGATCATATTGTCCCTGAAAAGGGTAGTGGCTATCACCAAACCCCCTCCCCGCACAAAGGCCCACTAGAGCAGTGCCATTCTCGTCCACTTCTGCAGTTACACCCCACTCACCAGCTACTCTACCCACCTTCACATTCTCTGTTTTTCTATTCATATCTCCAATCAAAAACACCATCTCATTCCTCTCAAACTTTTCCATGCAGTCTTCCACATTTGGCCAGAACTCTTCTTTCAGTCTGCTTGCACGGTCTTGCGTTGGCACACACACACACACGATCCCCGCGTTTGTATTCCCACTTTCAATCTTACCAACCTGGTTCTTGAAGCAACTGATTCATACTCACATATATTCTCCTCATATCTCTTGCACACAATAATGCATACACACCCTTTTGCCCTCTCATTCTCACCTACTTCCGCGCATATACCCCATCCATATTCCCACTGGGTCACACTCTCACCTATTAATATAGTCTCAGTTATTCCACATAACTCTACTTTTTCATCCTCAAGCACCTGGACAATCCCTTTCTCTTTCACCTCATCCTTCGCAACCCTTACATTCCATGTTGTAATCCGTACCATGTCCTTTGTCCTGTCCTCTGTCATCAACTCTTGGTCAGTCCTTAATCCGAGGCTTCTTGTTTGTATTTTTAGGTAGTTGTTTTCCGAGGTGGGACACTAACCCTCTGCCAACCCACTTCCTGACACGTAGGGAACACATGTTAGTTGGTTATATGTTACCACCCAGTGTATTAAATATTTTCAAGTTTACAGGAAATCATTTAGCTTGTCACTCAATGTAGTTACCAGAAACTGAGTACCACTACACTGCGCGAGTGGATGATACGTATACCGTTGACGTTTCTCGTTGTCGTTTATAAGGGCTCCAACATACTTGCATGCGTTGGCCGTGATCACTCAGTTGGCGCTCTCCATGAAGCTTGATCTCTAGCAACCTCCCTATTCAGTCCTTTGATCCTGAGGTCACACTCTATAACCTCGTCCTTGGTCTCTTTCGGTCTTCCTCTCACAACCCTACTCACAGCGTTAACACTTCTCAGTTTCTGCACTCAGTGGTCATCCTCCATCTTCTTCACATGCCCAAACCATCTCAATAGACCTCTCCTCATCACAACACAAATACACTCCAGTCCCATCCTACCCCTTAACCCAGCCCCCCCAGGCCTTACATTCAATGACGCACTGCACATCCATCTAACCATTGTCATTTCTGTGCATTTGAGCCTCAGAATATCCTCTTCCTTTTCTGCCCAGGTCTCAGCACCACACAGCACTACACTCCTAACACATGCCGCATACAAAGATCCCTTAGCACGGCTGGAGAGTCCTCTCAGTGTCAGTAGAGGTAACAGCTCCCTGAACTTCTTCCAACCAATCCTCACTCTAGCCACAGAGCTGGCTCTAGCCCCACCTCCAACACATAACATGTCTCCCAAGTAACAAATCTCTTCCACACACTCGAGAGACTCACAGTAAGATCAATCCCTTGATGCCTGACAAACTCCACATGCTCTTCTCGACACACTGCACACATGAAATAAGCTGTAATACTTCTATATATCTTATGGACATAAACAGCATACATCTTTCACGGGAATCCATTACTGAAGTCACGTGAGAGGGCTTCAGACACCTTGATAAACAAGTGCTCAAAACCTACCCCTGATGCACACCAGTATTCACGGAAAACTCATCAGTCAAATTTCCATTCACTCTTACCTGGGTCTGAACACCCAAATACATAACCACAACAACTCTAAGCAGCCACTCCTCGATCCCAAGCTTTCTCATTGCCCACTTGAACGCCTCCCTAGAGACTCTGTCAGAGGCTTAAAAAAACAAAAAACAAAAAAAAGTAAAAAAGTATATATATATATATATATATATATATATATATATATATATATATATATATATATATATATATATATATACATAGGCTGCTTCCCCCAAAGACAGAGAGGTAGCCGAAACAGGACGATACACCCCCAGTTCACTCATCCACACAAGCACATTCATTTGTATATTGCCCCAAGAGAAGGGACAGATCCTCACCATACCACACCACACGAGGGTCAATTGCGCAGTGCAATCAGCGACATCCACAGTAGGGTCCGACAGCAGGGCTGGTTTACCCTTGCCACGTCATAATCGGCCCATCCCCTGACTCGCACCTGACCTGACCAGCTGATCAGACCAAATGCCGGAGAATCTCCCCTCAGGGCTGCGTCATCATTTATTCATTCACAATTTCTATCCAATCATTCCTGTCACGTGCAGCCACCCTTCCTTGTTCAACAGACATCCCTCTCGCATCCAACGCTCTCTGTGCACTGTCCATCCATCCTATTCATGGTCCTTTCAGCGTTACACCTCTCACATCCAATCCAGGTATCGTTTTCACCAATCGCTCATCATCCATTCTCTCCATATGCCCAAATCATCGCAACACCCTCTGCTCAACTCGATCAGCCATCTCCTGCACAACTCCAATTCTCCTTCGTACTTCATCATTTCTCTCTCGATCCATTCGCGTTACTCCACACATAATCCTCAGACACCCCATCTCCATAACATTCAAACTTTTCCTCTCTGCTACACCCACATTACATGTTTCAGCCCCATATAATGCAGCGGGTACCAGAACACCTTCGTAGAGCCTTCCCTTTACATCCGTTCTCAGTGAACGACGTCTAAACACTTTTTCATTCTTCCCAGTACCTTTCTTTCTTCATTCACTCTGAACATCACTTCTGCATCTATTCTTCCATCCACTGCAACATGTGACCCTAAATACTTAAGACACTCTACCTCCTCAAGAAACTCGCCATTCAAAAATATATTCATCCTCCTACCATCTACCAATCTCGTACACTTCATCACTTTACTCTTATTCTCATTTACTCTCAGTTTTCCTCCTTTCATGCACCCATCCAAACTCCTCTACCAACTCTCTCAATCTCTCCTCTGAATCAGTCACCAGTGCAATATCATCTGCAAACATCAGCTGATTCAGATTCCACCATCTACCGTCAGCATTCAGCAGACTCTGTCCCCCAACAAACACTCTTGGATTCACCTCCCTTACAACATCGTCCATATAAATATTAAACAACAAAGCGACATCACACATTCCTGCTGCTGCCCCGCTCTCACGGGAAAACAATCGCTCACAGTATTTCCCACTCTTACACATGCTCTACTACCGTATTTACATAAAAACTTTTCACTCCTTTAAGCAACCTACGATCAAGTCCATACAATCTTAAAACAGTCCAAAAAAAAAACTCCCTATCAATTGTATCATACGCTTTCTCTAAATCCATGAACACCAAAACACATCCTTACCTTTCTCTAAAGACTTCTCATACACCTGTCTCACAGCAAACACCTGATCCACGCATCTCCTCCCTCTCCTAAAGCCACACTGCTCATCACCAATCAGTCCTTCTGTACCCTCTCTAACTCTCTTAATTAACTCTCTACCATACACCTTACCTACAACACTCAACAGACTTATACCCCTAAAGCTAGTACATTCATACTTATCATCTTTATTTTTATACAATGGGACCACACAAGCACTTGCCCAGTCAACTGGCACCTTACCTCTCACAAAACACACATTCAACAATCTTGCTAACCAATCAACAATAGTCACTCCAATACCTTTCAGGCATTCCACAGTACACCCATCCATACCTGCAGCTTTCCCTGCTTTCATCTTCTTTACTGCCTCATGCACTTCTTCCATCGTGATCAAAGAATCATTCAACTCTCACAACACATTTCTTCCTTGCATCCTTTCATCTGCCACAAACTCAGTCTCCCTTTCCTCCTGTACATTTAACAATCTTCCAGAATACTACACCCATCTCTTCCTTACTGCATTCATTTAATAACATCCTTCCATCCTCTGCTTTTACTCACTCTTCCTTCCCAGGCTCTCCCTTTCACACCCTTTTCACCCCCTTCGAAAACATTTTCTTATTCTGTTGAAAAATCTCGGTCAACTGCCTGCCCCACCTCTCATCTGCTGCCACTTTAGCATCACACACTGCCATTCTCGTTCCTCTTTTTCTTATACCTCTCATATGACACCTCATCCTTCCTCTGCAGCCACACTTCATATGCACGAATCTCCTCAGCCACAACCATACTTCCTCGCACCACCATTCATTCCTTTTCTTACACCAGCACCGACTCCTCACACACCACACACCTCTTCTGCATGCCCTACCATACACACACACACACACACACACACATATATATATATATATATATATATATATATATATATATATATACAGTAAGTCCTCGTATTTGGACTCATTTTACTTCGACACCTAGTTTTTCGACGAAGAAAAAAGTTTCCGAGTTGTCTCACACCTCGCGAATTTCCCCACAGTTCGATGCTCCCAGCCGGCAGCCGACACTAGGCAGACGATGCGTACCGATGCTCAGTCTAAGCACTGTCCATTTTTCTATGCAACAGTTTTCCATGATCTTTATATAGTAGGTGCAGCAGGGCAGTAGACACACGTGAGATTGTTATTGTTTATGATCGTAACGTTTGATCTTCAGCTGAGTCGTGAGAACAGCAGGTCCAGCTGGGCAGTAGACACACGTGAGTTTGTTATTGTTTGTGATCATTACGTACGATCTTCAGCCTTGTTGTGCTACTATTTCTTAACAATGAATCGTTACATGTTTCTCGTGACACTATTTATTTTTGTTTTGATGGACAAATACCTGAAATGGATGTAAAAAAAAGTTTTTCTATATTTAACCCGCGGCATCCCGTCGACGTTCTTTTACGTCCACACATTTTGTCACTGCCAATCCCATCGACATACATAAACGCGAAAAAATTGCAAGGTCCCTAATTTGCACAATTTTCAATTTTCGCGAGTCATTTTTGGTACGTATACACGTGACACCTTCCTCAACAAGATGCCAGGCAGGGACAATGCCTTACCCAGCATGACCTCCTCCCCCCCCCTGCATGCCATTGTCTCAGCAATTCACCTGTTATCAGTGACCTGGCCAGTATAGCCATGTCATGCCACGGTACGAAATTCAGGGCCAGAGTGATTCCCCAATCAATGACAATGTGGAGGACAAACTTTACATAGCATTAGAGGAAGAAACAGTTAGAAATGATGATCAGGTAATGTGGCAAAAAAAGGTCAGGTATTAGTGAGTGAAACAATGCTTATAATGCCTATATTACTGCTTGAAAACCAATATAATCTTGTACTACATATAAATTCGTAACAGTAAATAAATAAATACCGTTTATGAGTGGTGTGAAATAGTTATCCTCCCATAAAACTCGTTTTCTTTGGTGCCAGCCTGATAGAAAACCCAGTAAGGTAAGGAGGCACTCCTACCTGTAATGAGTATTTTAAACCTCAGGTGAGCGATTTCTCTATGAATTTTCGATGTTTCTCACCAAAAGCGAAGGTTTGAGCCAAAAAAAAAAATTTCCTAAAATCGTCGGGATTGGGGGGAGTCAGTGGTGGAAAAGTGGTCAGGATGGGGCGGGTTAAGGAAGGAAAGAATAATAACCATCCCCACACTGAGATGGTAGACTCAGCCCACCAATTTTTTTATTCTATTTAACTATATTACAGCCTCTCTTCCTTGTAGCAGTGAGTAAAATAATGTTGTTATAATTTCTTCCTTTTATTGACAAAGAGGGCACATAAAATGAGAGGGGTTTAGTTAACTGACTTTGATGTCGAAAACTAAACAATCTGGTGAAAAGTCGCAGTTTTTCCTTGGTAAGTGACACCGGGAACTAGCCCAACCACACTCAACACACCGCTTGCTACTCAAGCCAGTCTTAACTTTATTTCTGGAAAGGATTTTTGGTGTTGCAGCTCTATATAACAGTTTTAATGTCTTTTCACGTACATGTTGTGTTATGCTGTTTTAGCACTAGTAAATACTCTTCATGTAAATTTAGCTAGGGTCTGTTTGGTGTTATAGTACTTTCTGATTGGATAGGTACATGTCTCACTGGAACGCTCCTCTATTTTTCCCAATGATTCTTAACTTCACACTTCGACGTTTTGCATTTTGCGCAGTTTTGGTGGAACATCCAAGCTGCGAAAAACGAGGATTTACTGTATATATATCAAGTAAAAGCCATATTTAAGTAAAGTAATAGCCATATTTAAAATTGGAGTTTTTTCTTAAATGTGGCACAGTTGAAAGTATTCCAGTGTTCTATCTATCTATCTATCTATTGCCAGACGCCTCAATCCCGTTTGGGGTGGCCACAAACAAATCGCCTCCAAGTCGCCCTGTCCCCCGCCATTTCACTGCCCTGCTCCCAACTCGCACCCCCCTCTCTCATATACCTCTCCACCCCATCCCTCCATCTCATCCTCGGCCTCCCCCTCCCTCTTTCCCCCTCCACCTCACTCATATACACTCTCTTCGTCAGTCTTTCACCCTCCATCCTCTCCACATGGCCAAACCACCTCAGTGTATTCCTCATAACGCTTCCTATCACATCCACATCCACACCACAACGTTCCTTTATATCCTCATTCGTCAGCCTGTCTCTCCACGTGACTCCACAGGCTCCTCTTAAATAACTCATTTCCACTGCTCTCACTCTTGACTTGTGTCCTTCCAACAATGTCCAAGCTTCACTTCCGTACGTTAGAGCTGGTATCACAATCCTGTCATGTAGTAACTTTTTCACTTCCATGCTCACTTCCCTGTTTCTTATCACCCCCTGGGGGTAGGGGGGTTTTCAAGAATATTCCCCCAGTATCCCTGCTTGTCGTAAAAGGCGACTAAAAGGGTTGGCGGAGGGTTAGTGCCCCTCCCCGGAAAACAACTAACTAAAAAAACAAACAAGGAGCCATTCCAGTGTTAAAGTCGGTAATTTATTGCTCAAGACAGTATCCCCAGTCCTTGTTTTTTGAACATCCAATTACCAACCAGTTCCAAAGAAAGGAAGTTCCTCTGACCCCTCTGATTCCAGACCAACAGCTATCACATCTTCTCTTGCTATAGTATTTGAAATAGTGATTAATAAGCACATAGTTAAACACCTTGAATTCAACAATTTGATTAATGATAGACCATATGTTTTTTCCACAAAAGACCCACCATTGACATAGTCAGTCCTCTGACTCATACCATCCATCAATTGATTGACCAACATGGAGAAACTCATGCAGTAGCCCTTGATATTTCTAAAGCTTTCAACAGAGCATGGAACCATTCCCTGGTGTCCAAACTCCCTTGCTATGGACTAACGTCTTTTGTTCCTCTGCTTTCCTTATATCTCAGTGACAGAAAAATAAAAGTAGTTGATGTATATTTCAATTGCCCCTCAGTTAATGCCAGCGTGCCACAAGGATCAGTTTTGGCACCAACCCTATTCCCACTTCAAATTAATGGTCTCCTATCTGTCACCCACAATCCCAGTCATTCATATGCAGATAACTCAACACTTCACAGTTCATTTACACTCAAACACCCATTTACAAAGCTTAATATCTCTAACTCTCAACTCAGTACAGCCATCTCCATAAATCAAGACTTATCAAAGATCAATGAATGGTGACAAAATAACCTTGTCTCATTTAATGCTAGTAAAACCAAATATATACAATTTACTAATAAACAGATATTGTCAGAATCGTATATTACCCTCAATGCTACTAATATTCCCATCTCCAAAAGTATTGAAATTCTTGGTGTTTCACTTAACAATGCCCTCAACTGGACCCCTCATGTCAGATAACTTGCTAAAACCGCCTCAAAGAAACTTGGATTAATGTACAAAGTCCATAATTTCTTCACTGATGAGCAGTTAGCTGTAATTCATAAGAGTCATGTGCGCTCTCGGGTTGAATATTGCTCACTCTTATGGAATGGATGTGGGGAGGTTGCACTAAAAAACTAGACAAAATTTAGTACAAAGCTTTTGGAAAGTAATCCCTCCACTATCCGATGTAACAGAGCCAAAGGCACGTCCGGAAAGTGGTCCTGTCCGAATAGTGTGCACCAGCCTCCTGAACTGGTACTTATAGACCCTAACCCAGCCCAACTTTGAAAGCCACCTAAATAACTCCCTACCGGACATGCATAGCACCTATTTAAACCTATATAAGATCCTATTCACACCAATAATGGACATAAAGCATGTAATAAATGAAAAGGAACCAAAGAACGAGGAATTAGAAGTGACTGTACCTCAACCAGGGTACTTACATCACATTTGTGGCTGCCTTTGTAAGGTTTTGGCAGTGGTGAAAATGCTCTTGAAGCACGTACAATAATCCAGTGTTGTGCTGCACTTAATTCTTTCCACTGTGAGTTATAATTGTTTAGCACTGCACATTGTTATTAACTGCACCACTGCAGTTCTAACCGCCAGATAAACTGCCAATTTGCACTCCACAGTTGATCCTTTGCACTCTAAGTTCAAATCTCTTAACACTGCACAACACTGTAAATTCCCATGTGGTCTAGAGGCGAGGTATTACAGTATATTCACTGTTTATTCACAAAAAAACGAGCACGTGTGGCTTCCAAAGTCCATTATCGAAGTTAGGGAGTAACTGTTGATGTCGGAGAAACAGAGTTGCCAGATCGCAACGGCCACATTACCAATCTCCTCAACTTTCATTACCAAATTTAACTTTTCATTACCAAACTTGTAAAGCTAACATTTATTCTTCACTAATTATATATACAAGTGGAAAAACATGTAATCACTCTCCTTATAATTAACAGAATGTTGATTATTTTCACGCTATATAGGGTAGCAGAGTAATCAAAGAGAGCAAACAATCCACCATCTCCATCCTGTGTATCCTCATACATGTGAAAAATTCGTTTGGTAATGCATTATTCTGATTCATTACCAAACGAATTTTTCATTACCAAATTGGCCCACATTTCTATCTATCTATGTACCTAGGCTGCTTCCCCCAAGGAAAGGGAGGTAGCCGAGACAGGACGACACACTCCCCATTTACTCATCCATTCAAACACATTCATTCGCATCTTAGCCCCAAAGGGGAAAACGGACAGATCCTCACCGCACCACACCACACAAGGGTCAACTGCGCAATGCAATCAGTGACATCCGCAGCAGGGCCCGACAGCAGAACTGGTTTACCCCTGCCACATCATAACAGACCCATCCCCTTACCCGCACCTGACCTGATGATCAGACTAAATGCGGGAGAATATCCCCTCAGGGCTGCGTCATCACTTATTCATTCACAATTTCTCTCCATTTATTTCTGTCACGCACAGCCACTCTTCCTTGCTCAACAGACATCCCTCTCGCATCCAACGCTCTCTTCACACTGTCCATCCATCCTATTCGTGGTCTTCCTCTCAGTCATACACCTCTCACATCAGATCTAGTTATCTTTTTCACCAATCGCTCATTATCCATTCTCTCCATATCCCCAAACCATCACAACACCCTCTGCTCAACTCTACCAGCCATCTCCCGAACAACTCCAGTTCTGCTTCGCACTTCATCATTTCACACCCGATCCATACGCGTCACTCCAAACATACTCCTCAGACACCTCATCTCCATTATATTCAAACTTTTCCTCTCTGCCACACTCCATGCTTCAGCCCCATATAACGCAGTCGGTACCACAACACCCTCATACAGCCTTCTCTTTACATCCATTCTAAGCGAACGACATTTAAACACTTTTTTCATTCCTCCCAGCACCTTTCCTACTTCATTTATTCTAAACTTCACTTCTGCATCTATTCTTCCATCCACAGCAACATGTGACCCTAGATATTTAAAACAATCTACCTCCTCAAGCAACTCACCATTCAAAACTATATTCATCCCCCTACCATCTATCAACCTCGTACACTTCATCATTTTACTCTTATTCTCATTTACTTTCAATTTCCTCCTTTCACACACCCTTCCAAACTCCTCTACCAACTGTCTCAATCTCTCCTCTGAATCAGTCACCAGTGCAGTATCATCTGCAAACAGCAGCTGCTTCAGATGGTAATGAAAAATAACAAACTGCAACCCTGACAGGGAAGGAGGGAGGGGGAGGAAGGGGTGAAGGGGCCATGGTCTGAGCAGCTGTTTAGCGCTGCGTGGCAATTTCAAAGTACGGGTAGGGAAAAATTCAGATTTTGGGGGGATTTTTTCATTTTTTTGGCCATTTTTCGGTTCTGATGGTCCAGGCCAACAATGTCCGGTAAGTGGGGATGTCCGGAAAGTGGGCATCCGGAAAGTAGAGGGATTACTGTATTAACCCTGCTATTATAAACTACCTCCCCTACAAGTAAGATACTTTTAAGGCAAATGCTCAGACGAAGTTGCGTCCATTGTGCAACGTCCCCATGCCTTCCGTCGTGCTACATGGGCATCTGGTAGCGCTCATGACTGGAATGTTACACAGCCATACTGCAGAAATTCTGCCAATCAGAATTCTTTTATTCCCAGAACTGCATCTCTCTGGAACTCTCTTCCCCAGAGTTGTTTCTTCCCAAACTTCAACCTACAGTCCAACTGTTACAGATATTTTATGAATGGGGTGAATGGAGGACACCAGTAATCTTGTGTGTGTGTATATATATATATATATATATATATATTTTTTTTTTTTTTTTTTTTTTTTTGCTATAGGGGTCTATATTACAGTGCACTTTTAACCCTTAATTAAGCACCAAAAGGGATAAGGTAAAGCTTGCTAGAAAACTACCTTAACTTTACTGTACATCATAACATACACAACCAAATAAGAAACCAGGTTCGTTTTACAAATGGAGGATTCATATAGGCCTCAGGATACAAATATAAAACAAGTTATTTCTTACCTAACCAGAATGCACTCAGTGGAGGCTAAGTACTCACAAAGCTCGAGGAAACATGGAGACTTCAAAGGTTAACCCCAGATATAAATCACACACTAGTGTAATGGAGGAGTGGACCAAAAATGGGGAATGGAGCACAAACAGCGTGTTTTGTAGTCAAAGTCATGTAGTGAGTAGTGTTGGGGAAAAGTGCAACACAGTGTGACAAAAGTGTAACGTGACAGTAAATGTGTACAAATGTGTATAAAATTGTGTACAGGGATGTGTGTACAAAATGAGACAAAAAAATGGGTCTCTACACATTTTCCTCGACCTTATAAAGCAGACTTACTCCGTCTTTCTCAGCTAATTAACCACTAGGCTGTCTTAAAAATAATCTCCATCCATACAGAAGCAATAGAGGCACCTGCTACCAATGAGGGCCTCATACACTCCACACAGAACCAATTGCGTGCCATCAAGAACGTGACGAAAGCGCCATTTAGGCTTCTAATTGGCAAACATCCCTACTCTACTCCTCCCACATTATGTCACACCCAGTATTTCAAGGACAAGAGGAATTTTCTGCATAATTTGTGAGAAAAACATCTGGTGTGTTATCAATCCAGAAGGCAAAGTTGACCGCTGGGTAAATACACGTGGGGACTAAGGTTACCCTTTACAGGCAGCAAAAGTGATAAGAGAAAAGATTTAATGTTCTTAACGGCTCGCTTCTCTCTCCTTTCATTATCATCTTATCTTCTATTTCACCCATTCACTACTGGGGTAACTATGCCAGTGACACCTCCCTTCCTGAGAGAAGAAATTTCCCAAAGGGAAATTTCTGGATACTGTACAATCAAGTTCTGGACAGGTAATCTTACATCAAGGGAGTATGCATGCAAAAATAGGGCTCAGCAGGTCAATCTAAGGTTTTTGTCCTTATAACGGGACAAAAATTTCAGGTGGTGATCGGTGTACACTACAACATCACCTGACCCTGGACCAACATATACAGAGAAGCGTTGAAGGGCCAGTATGAATGCATGGAGTTCTTTCTCAATAGCTGAATAATTTCTCTGGGCCTTATTGAACTTTTTGCTAAAATAGCACATGGGCATCTCAAACCCTTGATCATTATCCTGAAACAAAACTGCGCTGGCCCCTAGGCCACTGGCATCAACAGCTAAGTTAAAGGGTTTATCAAAATTGGGAGCTCGAAGCACTGGGTGACTCGACAGGATGTCTTTGACTTTAGAATAGGCTTCCTCGCATTCTGGCTTCCCCTCATACTTGACTCCTTTTCTTAACAAATGAGTGAGGGGAGCTACAAGATCAGAGAAGTTCAGGACAAAACGTCTGTAGTACTCTACCATACCCAAGAATCGTTGCAACTCTCTCTTATTTTTGGGCTGGGGGGAATTGACTATGGCCTGAACTTTAACATCAGGTGGACTCACTTGGCCTAAACCGACCACATAACCTGGGTACCGCACTCGAGCCCTCACAAATTCACATTTAGCTACATTAAGCACTAAATTAGCAGAGGACAGTCTCTGAAGCAAGGCATCTAGTTGGCTCTAGTGTTGTTCCCAGGTGTTGCTAAAAATAACATCATCATCAATGTAAGTAACACAATTCTCAACATCCTTGGTGAGATCATTCATCAGCCTTTGGAAAGTGGCAGGAGCATTCTTCATACTATAGTGCATGACCTTACATTTGTAAGTCCTGCCACCGACCACAAAAGAGGAAGTTTGGGGGGCCCTTTCTGTGAGTGGGACTTGCCAATATCCCTTCATTAAATCTAATTTTGTGATAAACTTAGCACTCCCTATTGCATCCACACAATCATCTTCTCTAAGAAGTGGGTAAGTATCAGTCTTGGTATGGGAGCTGACTTTACAATAATCAATACAAAAGCGATGTGACCCCTCGGGTTTTGGAATCACTATGACCAGGGAGCACCACTCACTTTGACAGGACTCAATTCACCCCTGCTGCAACATGTAGTTCAGTTCCTCTCGAATGATGGTCTGCTTCTGAGGACTAGCCCATTAGGGGGACTGCTTTACAGGGCTGGCATCTCCAACGTCCACGTCATGCTGTGCCACTTCCGTCTGTCCTGGGGTGTCCCGGAAGACATCAGGGAACTTCCTAAGAAGGGCGACAAACTCAGCACACTGCTCTGCAGTCAAGTGGGAGAGTTTATCAGGCAGTGTACTCCAAACTTCCTGGTTTCCTCTCCAACTGGTCATCTGGTCCAAAGTCAAAGGGCAGTCCTCGTCCTCCACCAACTCGACAGCCGACACCACGCATGCAACACTAGGGGGTCCACAAACTCGACAGTCGACACCATGCATGCAGCATTGGGGGGGGGTCCACGTCTCGCCTGTGGTACTCCTTCAACATATTTACATGGCACAATCTTCATTCCTTCCTCCGGTCTGGGGTTAAATGACAAATTTCTTCACCTACACTCTTTTCCACTGCAAAACTTGCCTGCAGAGGCTGACCATGAATGGGAAGCAAAACAAGAACTTGATCGCCTGGTTGAAACAGTCTGTGCCTAACTTTCTTAGAGTGGTCATATCACCTCTTCATTTTCTCCTGAGAGGACTCCAAGTGTGCCCTGACTACTTCCATACTATAGGCCAGTCTTTCTTTAAATTTTGACACATAGTCCAGCAAGTTAATTTGGTCATCATCCTTGACTCATTGTTCCTTGAGGAGTTCAAGAGGACCTCTTACTTCATGGCCAAAGATTAACTGAAATGGGGAGTAGCCCAAGGACTCGCTCGGTGCCTCTCTGGTTGCAAAAAGTAGGATAGGCAAACACATGTCCCATTCCTTTTCATCAACACATAGTTTTCTGAGCATACTTTTCAAAATCTGGTGATACCTCTCTAATGCACCTTGACTCTGAGGATGATATGCTGAGGAAGTGATCTGGGAGATTCCTAACTCCTTAAGGGTTTGTCTGAACAGTTTGGAATTAAAATTACTGCCTTGATCCGACTGCACTTCCTTAGGGAGACCAAAACGAGTAAAGAAGGTTAGCATCTCCCTTACAACCAATTTAGCTGAAATATTTCTCAAGTGAATGGCTTCAGGATATCTAGTGGCCATGTCTAACACTGTGAGGATGTACTGGTGGCCTGAAGAGGTCTTAGGCAAGGGCCAACAATGTCCACAAGGACTCTAGTGAATGGGGCCTCAAACACAGGTAGACGAATCAAACAAGCCGCAGGGATGGACTTATTGCTCTTACCGACTAGCTGACAGATGTGACATGACCTACAGAACAGGGAGACATCTCGAAGATTCCAGGCCAGTAAAAATGCTGCCAGATGCGGGAGAGAGTCTTCCTTAACCCTAAGGGACCTGCTAAAGAAGAAGAGTCATGAGCAATGGACATAATTCTTTGCCTGTAGGGTCTTGGAACCACCACCTGATGTGCAGTCTCCCACTCGTTATCATGAGCAACACTAGGAGGTCTCCATCTTCTCATTAACACTTTATTTGGCCCTAAATAATAACACTCTGTCAGTTCAGACTCACATTCATCTTTCCTAACTGCTGAGTCAATTAAAGTGGCAATCTCTGGATCAGATCTTTACATATCAGCTGACTGCACTTGCATCAGTCTGGGGAGAATCATCAACCTCTGCATCATTTAACTGGGCAAAAAAGGTATCATCAAGCCCAATATCATCATCGGCATTGCCGTGCCATTACTGTCAACGTTCTCATGGCTGGCTTTTGCCATCATAGCTCTAGTTACAGCACCTGGGAAACAATTTAGGACATGTATCTTCCAACTCTTTAGTCCTATCCTCACTCAGGGGAGTTTTTGACACGCAGGGAACAGCACTCACCTGTCCTCACGCCAAGTCATTACCCAAAAGGAAAGTGACCCCCTGTACAGGAAGCTGGTCAACAACACCACACGCACTGAACCAGTAACTAAGTCTGACTGGAGCTTCACCTCAACTAGGGGAACAGATAGAAACTCAGCTATACCCTGCAGCGAGACACATTCATTAGGGTCAGCTATATCAACAATCCCCTTCAACATTAGTGACTATGAAGCTCCTGTGTCTCTAAGTATAGTGACTTCCTTACCACCTTTTCCATCAACTGAAACTAATCCCTTAGAAATAAAGTTAGCCAATAAATGACCTTGGGAGAAGTCACTTTGAGTACTGCTTGGGGAGGACACTCTGATGGAGTCTTATTACCACTCTCCCCTGACCCTGATGGCTGCACTGCTCCAGTCTTACTAGTGTCTAATAATGGCTCTACAGGAGTCTGTCTATCCACCACTGACGGCTCCACCCTGGCCTTATCAACAATATGCACCGGCTGGGATTGTGTCTGACTACTGCTAACAATATCTGTGGATGGCTGTTTTCTGTTGGTGTCAAAAGATCCCCAAGAGTTTACCAAAGAAACAAGCTTTACAGAGGAACTTTTCCCTCGTTTTTTCCAGCACCAATCCTCCAAGTGCCCCATTTTCTGGCAATACTGGCAAAACCTGACACTTTTTCTTGACCCCCTGGCAACACTGTCCTCACTTTCGTAAAACTAACATGCTCTGGGGTTGCAGTGTTCCCACTAGTGTCACTTGACATTAACTTGCCTTTACCAGAAGAAGGGTTCACAAAAACTGGTTGGTTCACTCTCCTACCCTTAACAAATAACTGAGGCTTACGTTCATGCTTATGAATTATACTATAGTTATCTGCTACAACAGCAGCCTCAGCTAGGGTACCTAAATCTTTTTCCACTAGGTATGTAGCCACATCGCTATCTATCTTACCAGTGAAGTTCTCCAAGATTATTAATTCTTTAAGTTTACAGAAATCATCAACTTTCTTGGAATGCAACCACTGATCAAATAAGTCTGTGAGTACTCTTGCATATTCCACATGAGTCTGATCTTTTTGTTTAAAGGTGGATCTAAATTTAAGCCTATATGCCTCTGGCACGAGTTCATATGCTTTGAGAATGGCATCTTTTATACAATCATAATTAGCACTTTGATCAACAGATAAAGAAATTTAAGCCTCTTCAGCCTTTCCTTTCAAAACACTCTGTAGCAGTACTGTCTAAGTCTTTTGGCCACGAGAGACGACCTGCCACCTTTTCAAACATATGGAAATACTTAGTGACATCTTGCTCATTAAAGGGAGGTACTAGTTTTATGTTCCTAGCAACATCAAAAGATTCCTTGGCAGATGAACTACTGGCTCTAAGTAAACTATCAGGGTGCTTCAGTCTGAATTCGTGATCTATTTCCTTTTGTCTCATTTGAGCCTGTAATTCTATTTCCTTCATTTTGGCATTCCATTCTTGTTCTCTCATTTTTGCTTGCACTTCTAGTTGCCTCAGCTTAATTCTGGCTAACTTAAGTTGCACTTTGTCACCAGTATCATGAGCAGAAAAATCACTAGGGCCAGGTATTTCCGATGCCAAAGGCTCAGGGTCAACACCTTGTGCAGCATCAAATGGCTCAGAACTAGCTATAGAGGACTCACTTTGCTCAAATATGGTGTCCAATATTAAATCAAGTAACTTAGTCTTAGTGACTGAGGCAGAAAATCTCAACTGTAACGCCTGGGCAAGCAATATGAGCTCGTGTTTTGTGAGTGTTTTCACTCTGGTTGGGGAAGGCTTAGAATCCAAAAATGCTTTCACATCATTATCATTCATTAGGGCCATGATTACTGATTATAGTTAAGTAGGTAAGAGTAAGCACTGTGTATGTGGCCAAGGTTGCCAATATTATGTCACAGAGCTATCCTGGCAGGAGGTCGCTAAATTATGGGGGTGTATATTACGGTGCACTCTTAACCCTTAATTAAGCAGCAAAAGGGTTAAGGTAAAGCTTGCAAGAAAACTAACTTAACTTTACTGTACACTATAAAATACACAACCAAAGAAGAAACCAGGGATCGTTTTACAAAAAGAGGATTCATGTAGGCCTCAGGATACAAATATAAAACAAGTTATTTCTTACCTAACCAGAATACACTCAGTGGAGGCTAAGTACTCACAAAGCTCGAGGAAACGTGGAGACTTCGAAGGTTAACTCCAGATATAAATCACACACTAGTGTAAATGGAGGAGTGAACCAAAAATGGGAAATGGTGCACAAACAGTGTGTTTTGTAGTCAAAGTCATGTAGTGAGTAGTGTTGAGGAAAAGTGCAACACAGTGTGACAAAAGTGTAACGTGACAGTAAATGTGTACAAAAATGTGTACCGGGATGTGTGTACAAAATGAGACAAAAAAAAAAAAAAAAAATGGGTCTCTACACATTTTCCTCGACCTTATAAAGCAGACTTACTCCATCTTTCTCAGCTAATTAACCACTAGGCTGTCTTAAAAATAATCTCCGTCCATACAGAAACAATAGAGGCACCTGCTACCAATGAGGGCCTCATACACTCCACACAGAACCAATTGCGTGCCATCAAGAACGTGACGAAAGCGCCATTTAGGCTTCTAATTGGCAAACATCCCTACTCTGCTCCTCCCACATTATGTCACACCCAGTATTTCAAGGACAAGAGGAATTTTCTGCATAATTTGTGAGAAAAACATCTGGTGTTATCAGTCCAGAAGGCAAAGTTGACCGCTGGGTATATACACGTTGGGACTATGGTTACCCTTTAAAGGCAGCAAAACTGATGAGAGAAAAGATTTAATGTTCTTAACAGCTCACTTCTCTCTCCTGTCATTATCATCTTATCTTCTATTTCACCCATTCGATACTGGGGTAACTACACCAGTGACAAAATATATATATATATATATATATATATATATATATATATATATATATATATATTTGTTTATGTATATTTTGTTTTTGTTTTCCTTCCTCTTTTTAAGCAAAAAAAAAAAAAAAAAAAAATCCACATATAGATAATATGATTTTTTAACGTTTTCTCTAGTTTATGTAGTAATCATTCTGTACACCGTGAGGTTTTGTCTGTCATTTTGTTTATGGACGGGTGTGTTTTGATGTTATAATTAGCCTTCCTGTCCATCTGTAGCCCTTTGCCTTAGTGCCATTACTGACAGGCTATATATTATATATATTTTCTTGCTTTATTTTTTTCTGTTCATTAATTTTATCCCAGTTTTTCCCTGTTGACATTCTTTTCCATACTCATCATAACAATTACTCCTTATGTTTCTGTCAAGATTTGTTTCAGTTAAGTACACTGTATTGTGTTCTTTTTCTTTGCTAGATTAATTTACATTCATGAACTTAAATGACCCATCTACATTTGAATACTAACCTTCAGAATATTACCGAACTTTGTACTAAATTCATTAATGATTCTTCATTGCTTTTGATTTGTCTCTGCTTTGCCTAATGCACCACCTCGTCAACACTTCTTCACTTTCAGCTCCAATATTAAGTAGAGAAAAAAAAAAAATCGTCTCCCTTTCAGTCCCGACTCATTCTTTGCTTTTGCTTCATCAGAATTCTGATTCACTATATTTATCTGTAGTCTCCCTCCTCAAGTTCATTGCTTTTGATTTGTCTCTGCTCTGCCTAATGCAGTGCTGCCAGGTGCTGGTCCTAAAATATCTGTAAATTCATCCATAAAATTTCTTGAAATTTGAAAAAAATTCTGTAGATCACAATTTCACGCATATATTGACAAAAGGTATGCAAATATAAGTCTTAGAAGTTATATGTGCCTTTATTTAAAAGAAAAAAAAAATGATTAATTCCATATGAATAATCTAAGATTAACAGTTTTATTAAATTAAGAATATGGTGTGAATTTTCATATTTCAAAATCATAAAATGCGGATTAACACACAGTTACTATATACAGTATATGTGAAAAAGGAACAGGGCTAAAAATAACAGATACATTGATGAAAATTAATTAGCTGAACCAATAAATTACAGCATTATAACAAAAATAACAAGAATGCTTCATTGAACTATTTGTGAAAGAAGTATCCTGAACAGGATTTCAACCCACCCTCTACAGATATTTTGAGTGAGTTTAAATCCTCTCCCATCCACCGTAACAACAACAAAATCTAATCGAAAAGACACTCCCGGGGATGTGAATTAACTACACTGTGACATTATATATCATGTTTGGAAATTGTATGAGATTCAAAAATAATTGTTACACTGATATCAAGACACTTCATGCTTGAAGAGAGAATTTTATCCTATGCCTAGTCACTAGCATCATCACCTGCATCTTCAGAGACATGGTACATATCATCATTCAGCAAAGAGAGCATCTGGGGTGGCAATTTTACATCAAAGCAGCTACTCTTAGATGAAACAAGCCACTTTGTGTGCAACAATCCAGTCAAGGTAGTTGTAGATGAGCGGTTTCTAAGTTTAGTCTTCATTCTGTTCACAGCAGAAAACACTCTCTCTACTGTTGCACTGGAATGTGGTAAACACAAAAGGTTGAGCATAAATGAAGCTAACTGAGGGAACAGAGGTTCATTGCCCTCTGACTTGGCATCACGTACCTTAATCCAAAACTGAACAGGAGTTATGTCAGGCTGAGTATCCAAGTCAGTGTTTCTCAAAAGCTGCCATTCAGTATCAATAGTCTGTACAGTTTCATCATTAACCATGGAAGGAAAAGATACCATTAGTGAAGAAAGTGATGCCACTCTTATTCATCACAGTTTTAGGGTCCAATGCCTCTAAATTTTGAAAAGTAGCATCACTAAAAGGAAATCTTTTAGTTATTCGGACAGCTGCCTCAATGTAAAAGGACAGGCAGCGCTTGCGAAACTCTTCAATGGCTACTGATGGAATGGTGTGCTGCTTACTGAGTGTCAGCCCTACCTTTGCACCAAAGTACATGAAAGATAGTGGTTTAAAATTGTGAGGATCACGTGGAGCAATGTTTGACAAAGGAGTCTTTTGTACATATTTATCACACAGATACCATTCCAGAATGGATTTGAGACAGTGAGACACTGACTTGTTCATTACATGAATCTGAGTAGTTTCAGACTGCATTTGCTTGTTCAGTGTGTCAAATATTGGCAGAACAAAATCTAAAAACTAAAGGTAAAGCTTTGTAGTAGGATCACTGAGTTTTAGAAGGATATGTTCACAGGCAAGAATTCTTTCAGAAAGCACTGCATCTGTAAAGTATAACTTCAATGCATCATATTGTTCAAGAAGTCTCGAAACTACCATGTGTAGGGATAACCAACGGGTTTGACTTGAGTGCAACATTTTGTGAGGCTCAACTCGAACAAATGCTTGAAATTCTTCTAAAGCCCCCATACGTTTTGGACTGCAGCTAAAGTAGCTGTACACATATCTAGCTAGATCCTCTATACCTCTTGGTAGCTTTAAGCAAGCATTTGAAGCACATAAAGCAAATGAATGGCAAATGCACTTCATGACAAATACCGGTAATCCATTTACATCATTTTTTAGCTGTGACGAAAGTGAATTACCGGTATGTGCTCCAAGCATTGCATTTGCTCCATCTGCTCCAAAACCAATCCTGTTTTGTTTATATGGTACATTATTATCAACAAAAAACTTGACAACAGCATTGTATAAAGAGAGGGCAGAAGCATCTTTCAAAGGAATGAGTCCTAAAAAGCAGTCTTTAACTTGCTCATCTACTAACTACCTAGCTACCATGCACAGATGTTTGACACATCCTTTGTCTGTGCTTTCATCAACAATTAAAGAAAACTTTGACTCCTGCATCTTTTCTATTAGCTTTATTGAACTAAATTTCCCTGTAACATTCTTTATCATTGCAGTTAATTTAGTTCGACCACATTTTAACTGTTTGGCAATCTCAGAGTCAGGGCACATCGATTGTACCAGCTGAGGCATGTGCTCTACAACATTGAGAGGCAAATCATGTTCACATATAAATGTTGATAGTCTGACTTCACTTTCTTTTACAGAATCTTTAAGTTTCTTCCTACCGCTGACGGAAGGCATATCAACTACTGAAGGTTGCTTCGCAACTGAAGCACACTTCTGAAGATGTTTTTTCCCCTTAGCATGTGCTTTCAAGTCACGCTTCCCAGCATTCAAAGATAGGTGAACATGGCAAGCTGAGCAATACGCATACAGTGATCCTTTTGAGCTTGCCTTAAGCCATCCTTTAAATACAGCCTCTTCCTCCCATGATTTCAAATATTTCTGAGAATATCTCGCTTTCTTTTTACTTGTAGCTGCTGTGGGAACGTCTCTGTCACTGTCAGTGTCCGATGAGTCTCTGTCCATTGTTATGTAGGTCTATAGTGGTGCAACAGCTGTGGAAAATATTGACTGAAATTAACTTTCTTATGAGTATATAACATACAGTATTAAGGGATCCCCTCAGAGGGAAAAGCAAAGGAAAATAATATACAGTCGCTAGAGGAAGGGCCAGATAGAGAACCAGATGAACGGATGAAATCTGTTTATTTACTGGAGTGGATTAGGACATCTGATTGGTCCGAGTGGAAATGTTTGGGAGAGAACTTTAGCCTTATGGGTTGGGTCACATAGGGTAAAATTGGTTCAACTAATCATAAATTATCAAAGCTTCAGATTGGGTTCTCCTTTTCATCCACCGAAATTGCTTTTCTAATACTGAAAATAGTCAAGGCTTTTATTAATCAAATTCGAAATACACTAGGTCTGACACAGGCTAATGTATGTAGTAACTGATAAATATAGGCTGGCTAAGCCAAGCAAGACCTATACCTGTACCACCAGACGATTTTATTCAACCCAAAACAGACCATCTAATTGTGAAAGGGTTATATTGTGAAGGCTATATCTAACCCCTCCAGTTTGAAAATTCACCCTTCATGCTGAATAAAATCGTCTGTAACGTAGGTAGCAAGAATTTTGTAGAAATACGTCATCGGAGTGAAAGAAATCATCGGAGATAGAAATAATCGGTCAAGTTAGACACGAACCTAACTGAAAACCTAATACTGAAAACAAGGGCTAAAAGAGCTAGCCCTTTTTTCACTTTTCGTTTTGCTCATAACTTTCTAGGCCAAATAACTATAACCTTGTTATATTAGATAACCGTAGGAACAGTCGCTAACACCACTAATATATTCCAAATATGTCCAAACTTCCGAAACTAACTCTGACATACCTGCTTCTGACTCCCTCAGAATGTAAACGATAATGGCAGTACACCGGCGCATTCGATAGTAGAAAAATGTATATATTTAATATTGAAATTTTCGTATCAGTTCACAGATTAAGCAGTTTATAAGTATATTAATTGTTATACTCCAAGTACTAGTCTAATATAGCTTAAGCGACATAATTTGAAATTAAAGAAAATACAATATTTCATAGAAAACTTTACTTTCAAGGGTTAACTACTGTATACAATACGCTTTCTTTCAGGACTGTCCTCTTACCCACCGCTAAATTTCTCTATGGTATTTGTAAATTGAATTCCTTTCCATATTGCTTGTAAAATTTCTTGAGCATTTCTGTAATATATCAAAATATCTGTAGATTAAGCACAAAATTCTGTATTTCTGTAGATCCTTTCAAAAACCTGTAGAAATACAGAAATTTCTGTAGACCTGGACCACCTCGTCAAGACTTCACGTTCATCTCCAGTATTAAGTAAAAAAAAAAAAAATCGTCTCCCTTTCAGTCCTGACTCATTCTTTGCTTTTGCTTCATCAGAATTCTGATTCACTATATTTATCTGTAGTCTCCCTCCTCAAGTTCCGTCTTATTACTATTTCTTGATGTTTCTTTCTCATCTCAAACTTTTTTTTTTACTGTTCCTAGAAGCTCGTCGAAAGGGTTACTGTGGATATTTACCATCAGGAGTCTGGATTTCCCTCCCCCCCATTCATATGAAACTAACTATAACTCATACCGTTGCATCCTCCACGGTTTTGTCCACAAGTATATTAGATGGGGAGTAGACTGTAGCACCAGTCGAGCAGAGGAGTACCTCTAATGTGAATGGAAAGCTGATGACAGTGAGAGCTGGAGCTCCTGTTTCATTAGACCTCAAGACTAGTTTCTAACTTTCCCCTTTTGCTGAACTTTTTCAGTGTTTCAGTAACACAGTGAATTGGCCAGCATGCTTTCCAGTACAGGTTCCTCTAATTGTCGACACCAAACTACATGCACATTACACACTACACTTCCTATTCAAATTTTACCAAAAAAAATAATAATAAATAAATAAATAAATAAAATAAAATCAGCATCTCTACATATAACCTTGGAGTCCCAAGGGGGGGGGGAAAGACCATCAAAGTCCCTACCATCCGTTCCTCTCCCGATGACGACCAAGTGGGATGCCTGGAACCATTGTCTAACTCACTGCTTCATTTCTTCAACATTCACGGCCTTTCCTCTTACTTTCTCTCTGTTGTACACCAACTCTCCTCCTCTAACCCTCACTTTCTCTTCCTCACTGAGGCTTAATTGTTTGAGGCAACTGATAGCAAATCCTTCTTTGTATCCTCCTACTTTCTCTATACTCATTTCAAAGCCAAAGGTGGCTGTTGTGTATATATACATAACAGCATATCCTGTTCTCATGTTCCTGAAATGTAATCTTCTGAAATCTCCACTCTGCCTTTGGCTTTCCTGCCATTCTCTGACTAAATATATCTGTGCTGTTTGCTTATCCCTTAATTCTACTGTCAATGAAAAATTCTTCGACTATCTTTCTTCCATGATGAAACATATTCTATCAATATCTCCTTTCTCTGAAATGTTGATTCTAGGAGATTTCAATGTTCACCACCACCTTTGGCTCTCCTCTCCTTTTACTGATCCACCTGGTGAGCATGCTTACATCTTTTCAGTCCTCAATGACCTAGAGCACCTTGTACAGCACCCCACTAGTATCTCTGACCGCCTTGGAGGGAGCTCCAACATACTTAACCTCCTCCTTACAAATAATCTTTCTGCTTATGCTGTTATTCTTTTCTCTCTGTTAGGCCCCTCTGAACACATCCTTATCACCTTAACCTGTCCTATCACTCCAGTAAGGCCTGTGGACTCTCCCAAGAAGCGTCTGCCGTGGCATGTTGGAGATGCTGATTGGGAGGCCCTTAGACTGTACTTCTTTGAATTTCCCTGAAAAGATTATTGCTTCCATGAACGAGAGTCATCGGAGTATGCCTTACACATTACGGAGGTTATTCACACGGGCATGGAAACATACATTCCTTTCTCATATCCTATGAGTAATGCAAAAAAAAAAAATGGTTTAATCACGCTTGTTCTAATGTTGTCCACAACATGGAGAAGGCCTACAAAATGTACTGGAGCCAACCCACCCCTGAATCTCATTTTTTTTTTTTTTTTTTATGTTTCTGCCCTGTCTTGTACTAAGTCTGATTTTCACTCTGCTAAAAATAATTTCATTTGTAGTAAATGCTCTGAACTCTGCAACTCGAATTCTTCCAGTTCCTTGTGCCACCTTGCCAAAAAAACTTTCTAACAACTTTGCCTCATCATCCATCCCCCCTCTTTTCCACACTGATGGCTCTGAAGCTACTTCTTTTACTGATAGAGCTGAACTCTTCACCAAGACTTTCTCCTCCAGTTCCACCTTAGACAACTCCGGTGCCGTTCCTCCATCACTTTCCCCCTCTGACTTCCTCATGGCTGACATTAAAATTTCTTCAGTTGATGAATTTTCTACCATCACTGGCCTCAGTACTAACAAGGCATATTGACCTGGTGGGGTCCGTCCTGTTGTCCTCAAGAACTGTAATTCTGTGGTTACATCCTGCCTAGGTAAACTCTTTCACTTTTGCCTATCAACTTGTACCTTTCCTATTTTCTGGAAGTTTGCTCTCATTCAGCCTGTCCCAAAGAAGGTTGACCATTTCCAGTCCCTCTAACTATCGCCCAATTGCTTTAACTTCCTGTATTTCAAAAGTTTTCGAGTCTGTTCTTAACAAAAAATTTTTAAAGAACCCTTCCTACCACAATCTTCTTACCAATCGCTTACCAATCGTCAGTGTGGGTTCTGCCAAGGACGATTCACTGGCGATCTTCTCACCCACCTTTCTGGTCATCCTCGTTTCGGGACTTTGCCATTGCACTTGACATCTCAGAGGCTTTCGATCTAGTCTGTCATAAACCTTTAATTTCCAAACTGCCCGCTTATGGTTTCTATCCTCTAACAGTGTCTTCATATCTAGCTTCCTTTCTGGTCGTTCTATAGGTGCTGTTGTAGACATTTACCACTCAACTCTTACAGCTATCAATTTTAGTGTTCCTCAAGGCTCTGTCCTAGCACCAACTCTCTTCCTTTTATTCATCAATGACCTTCTGAGCTGTATATCTAACCTTACCCACTCATACGCTGATGACTCCACCCTTCACCTTTCCATTAGGTTCCCGCAGCCGCAATCTTAGCAGTTACTTCAACAAACAAGGGATAAAGCTATGGCACATCTAATGTCTGACTTGGCTGATATCTCTGATTGGGGTAAAAGAAATCTCGTTTTTTTTTTTTTTTTTCATCAAAAACTCATTGTTTACATCATTCAACCCAACACAATCTTTGGTAGGAATACCCTCTAATTATTAACAATAACTAACTCTAATTCTGCATCATTGTTAAACATACTTGGGGTTTCATTCTATCGGGATTTAACATGGAAGGATCATATTACCTCTCTTGTAAAATCTGCTTCCAAGAGATTAGGAGTGCTAAGCCGACTCCGTGCCCTCTTTACCCCAGCACAGTTGTTGACTTTATACACAGGATATATTCCCCTCTGTGTAGAGTACAACTCTCACATTTCGGGAGGCTCCTTCCAACAAGGCCGAGTCAAAGACTTTTTGTTTCATTAACTTTCCTCCTCTAACTGGCACCCTTCAACCTCTGGCTCTTTGCTGCACTGTTGCATCTTTATTTCCTTTCTGTCGCTACTTCAGTGGTCACTGCTTCTCTGAACTGTCTGCTTGCAGCTTTCCACCACTACAGTGGGCACGTAACACCCGTCTAGCAACAAAACTTTCATCCCTTTTCTGTCCAACTTTCCAATGCAAGACTTAACCGCTGCTCCCAGTCCTTCATGCTTGCAACAGGTCAGCTCTGGTATTGTCTCCCTGTCTGTATTTCCTACTGCCTATGTTCTCCAGTCATTCAAACGCAGTATATCCAGGCATCTCGAAGTGAACCGATCTTGAATTTGGCTCTCTGTTATCTTGTTTTTGTTCTTTCTTGGAAGGTTCAATTTGCAGGTTCCTGGTCCTTGGTTCCTTCTTCTTTACATTTAAAAAAAAAAAATACATACATGCTTTATTCCTCGTCCCATTCGATTGTTGACTTGATATATTCCTCTTTACTTCTGGATATGATTTCTTACTTGTTCTCATTAACAGTTTCTCATTGATAGCTTGGGATGCAACAAGCCAAACGCTTTCTTGAAAAACAGGAGTCAATTTGCTACATTGGGTGGTATTCATATAATTAAATGGATGCCGGTGGTCTGGTGGGTTAAAGCACTTCAACGGATGGGTCTGTAAGGGTTTCCATCTAAAGGGTGGCCAAGGATTTGCTCACATAATGTCACTCACGGAAGATCGAGGCTGGCCACCCTTGCCTTAAATGTCAAAGTTTAGTATCCTAGTCCCAGGCCCCAAAGCTCCTGATGAGGCAAAAAAGGAATCAATAATTGATAGATAGATAGGATGAGAGGTAGATAGATTGAAGTGTCCCTTTGAAGCTTCACAGTTTTTTTTTTTTCATTACAATTTCGTTTTTCTTTTCACTTCAGATGGTTCATCACTGAGTGACAAACAAAATGGTTTCCTACCAGTAAAGTGGGCTTCGTGAACGAGCATTTATACATATGCCTATCGTTATAATTTCATCTTGGTGTAAACTTCGAACTTTTCTGGTGGGGTAGTTGAACAATAACAGAGCACTCTATCTATCTATCTATTGCCAGATGCCTTAATCCCGTAAGGGTTGGCCTCAAACAAGTCGCCTCCATGTCGCCCTGTCCCCAGCCTTTTCACTGCCCTGCTCCCAGCTCACTCCCCCCTCTCCATTCTATCCCTCCATCTCATCCTTGGCCTCCCTCTCCCTCCCCCCCTCCACCTCACTCACATACACTCTCCTCGTCAGTCTCTCACTCTCCATCCTCTTCACATGGCTAAACCACTACAGTGTGTTTCTCCTAACGCTCCTTATCACATGCATATCCACACCACAACACTCCTTTACTTCCTCATTTGTCAGTCTGTCTCTCCATGTGACTCCACATGCTCCTTTCAAATAACTGATTTCCACTCCTCTCACTCTTGAATTCGGTCCCTCCAAGAAGGTCCAAGCTTCATTTCCATACGTTAGAGTTGGTATCACAGTATTGTCATGTATTAACTTTTCCACTTCCATGCTCACTTCCCTGTTTCTTATCACTGCTTCCAAGGAACCAACAAACTTTCTTCCGTGTTGTACCTTTTCAAGCACTTCACCCTCTAAGCTTTCATCCTTACTCATCACACTACCCAGGTACTTAACCCTCTCGTGCACGGTAAGTTTTGGTAAGTTTCCGGCACACGATTTTATTCCACTCCCCTCTCTGCCAGCCCCTCCCCCCCCCCGCGCGTCTCTGAAAACATATATTCTCGCCTTATTTCGCCACCCAAACATATTTATATTGCCATGAAACCTACATCATCTTATTCGACGATGTTTGTTCTAGCCGATAAGCAAAAAAAAAAAAAAAAAAAAAAAATACAGAAAAGTACAAATACAAGTACTGTACATTAGGCCGGTGTGAATAAACATTTCGGAATGTCAGTCTCACTTCCCAACATCATAGTTCAAATGTTTTCCATCATACAGAAAATTGTTATTAAAAGTTTAGAAAGAGTATTTCATCATCTTTCTAATAAGCTTTGCGGATTTGTGATAAGATTTTTAGTTTTCGAGATAATTGCTAAAACCTAAAAGTCATTTCCTACTGGAAACCGATTTTTTGTGCAAGGAGCTCTAGCTCAAAGTTTTCTTGCAGAGGTTATGTTTTTATTACATAATCTTGTGTAGAATTTCATGGGCTTTCTCATGGTATCCGCAGATTTTTCATGTGCCTCATAGTTTCCGAGTAAATAGCAAAAAACTACTGGGTATCCACGCCCATGCTGCACTTTCGTCATGCCCGCACAAAAACAGTTATATTCCCGCCTAGGTAACAATGACTTTTCATCAAAGATATTGCATTGTTATGTTATGTACATACGTAGAATTTACTGCACTTTATCATGGTTCTTTCAGGAAATCGATACGTCCAATACTTTTCGAGTAAATGGACGACAAATGTAGAATATTCCTCCTAGTGCGCTGCATAGTTTTAGTGCAAGTGATAAAAACACTCTCTTTCCCTGCCTTTACCAAAAAAAATATGCTCCCAAAGCCTGTTTTTTTTTTTTTTTATGTCATGTACATACGTAGAATTTACTACGCTTTATCATAGTTTTTCAGGAAATTGGTATGTCCAAAACTTTTCGAGTAAATGGACGACAAAGACAGAATACTCCTCCTAGCGTGCTACATAGTTTTACCACAAGTGAGAAAAAAACACTCTCTTCCCCCTCCTTTACCTAAAAAATATGCTCCCACAACCTGTTTTTTTTTTTTTTTTTTTTTAATGTAATGTACAGATGTTTATTTTCATATGCTTCCTCATGATGTCAAAACATTGACGCTACTATTATCTGGAGGAAAAAGAGCAACATACCTCCTATTGCATTGTCAATTTTTCCTGCCTCACCCACACCTATATATTTTCGCTCACTAGAAGTTTTATTTTGTTTTATTCGATGCCTACATGAAAAATACCCTAACGGTTTTGATAGTGCTATCAGAAACTCGACATGACCACTAGTCGTTTTGCTAGTTACTGATATTGAACCTGTACTTTCTGTCATGTCATATGTGTATATGTAGAAAACAATGTTCATTTGTGTGAGAAGTTTAGAAATATAGAAACAGGTATATGTACAAATCAACAAAATATGGAAAACTCACTTCCTCCAGAGGTGTTGAGCTGCTGGCAGGACCTTTAGGGGTTTGAAGATGAGGAGTTATGTAGTGTGTGTGTGTGTGTGTGTGTGTGTGTGTGTGTGTGTGTGTGTGTGTACCCTCCTCTGGGGAATACTTCGATCAGCGTGGTACCGTTCGAAGCAATCACCTATGCAAAGTGGCACATCACAAACAGGACACATGTGACTTGTGTACCTCCTCATCTTCGCCAGGGCACACAAGTCATACCGGAGCCTCTTCCGGTTGGGGATCCTCTCCTGTCGATGGCCCAGTGTGCGATCAAACCGGACTGTGTCGTTGTGACACTTAGTTGGATGTCCTGGCATTCCCTGGTCCTGTCTTCCTGGAGGTGCAGCTGCAAGGCCTGGTATCGCAGCAGCAGCAGGTACTACCAATGGACCAGGAACTGCTGGTGATGGTGGTGTTGACACCCATGCTGGTCCTGCAGGTGATGGTGGTGTTGGCACCCATGCTGGTGCTGCCGCAGGAGATGGTGGTGTTGGCACCTGGGCTGCTGCTGCTGCAGGAGCCGGAAGAGCCAGAAGAGTGCCAACTGGAGGTGCTGCTGGCCGTCAGGTTGGAAGGTCAGGGGCATGGTGGATGACGTGCCCTGACGCGGGCCACTCCGCTTCGTTGAACTGGAGGAGCTTGAAGATGATCTCCACGAAGTCAAGCAGAGTCACTGTCCAACATGAGAACTTCTTATATGACTCCTGGGTGAAGAACAGTTGGGAGAACTGTAAGAGAGTCGCTCTTCATTCCTGTGGATCCTGTGAAGGGCCCATTATGTGGTGCGAATGGGCCACTTCTTCACTCTGGATCCTCTGCGGCAACACCTCCCGCAGTGGTGGCAGTGTGTTGGACTATCGACACCTTTGGCCTCCTCTGCCACACCTTGGCCACCCCCCATAGCCAGGCTGCGGACCCGAGACCTTGTCGTGGTGGTAACAGCTCTGACGAGGAAGATGCCAGAGCTGGTTGTTGTTGCTGCCGCACACTGTGGGGGATGGAAGCTGCCGGTGACAGGGCCCTCATTGACCAGGCAGGGGACGACGAAACAGTCACAGCCTGCACCAGCTGTTCAGCAGACATTGTGGTAGGTGTAGGTGCCAGTGTCGCATAACTTGGCCCCGCAACTGGTGACATGGGCTCGGCCAAGGGGGAAGTGGAGGCTGGAGATGGAGAGACCAGGATGGTTGCTGGAGCAATAGGTCCTAGTGTGTGGCGATGGCTGGGCTGTGGGTCCCGCTGCTGGTAGTGGTGTCTGCTCCCATGGTGGTGGTGGTAGGGGCAAAGCCTCCCGACAGGATAGGTGCAGGACATCATCCCAGTTCTCCTCGCCACTTGACTCATATCTCGGCACCTCCTCCTCCTTGCTCTCGGTCTCCTCTTGAAAGAGCACCTTCTGCCACTCCTCAGAGGACAACCCCTTTCTCTCCATGGTGGCAAGCACTTGGATACAAAAGTTCTGTCTGACCTATGATTCTTTGCTGAAAAAAGAGATATTATTCACTATCATGCAACACCTTCCATTGAGAGTAGCACTACGCGGATGATGTGATATATTTCCATATGACCACTTGCTACACAATTTACGAACATTTCACATAAACGATAACTTATCTATCAATGTCTGAGCACGGTACAGTACCTGTCCACTGCCGTCCGTGGTTGTGTGCCATATATTTGTTTTTTTTTTTGCCCCCTTCCCCTAAGGTTCCCCTAACACATGCTATGCACACTAAATATTTCTCCACAAACACTCGCAGCAAATTTGATGAACATTTCACATAAACCATAAATTATCTATAAATGTTTGAGCACGGTGTAATACCTGTCCACTGACGTCCGTGGTTGTGTTCCATTTTTTTTTCTGCCATCCTTCCCCAAAGGTTCCCCTAAATGTCTGACCACCATGTAATACCTGTCCACTGACGTCCATGGTTGTGTTCCATTTTCTTTCTGCTCTCCTCCAAAGGTTCCCCTAACACATGCTATGCACCCTAAATATTTCTTCACGAACATTCACGGCTCATTTGACAAACATTTCACATAAACCATAAGTTCTTTACAAATGTCTGAGCATGGTACAGTACCTGTTCACTGACGTCCGTGGTTGTGTGGCGTTCTTCTGTCCCCTGCCCTCCTTCTGCTAAGGTTCCACTGACACACACTATGCATCCTAAATATTTCGTCACGAACACTCGTGGCACATTTGACAAACATTTCACACTAAATCATATGCAAATACGTGACTATCACAATGATTCCATCCCTACCTCTGCAATTGTTCCGTTCCTGACTACGGTGTACTATGTGACGCAGCTTCGCCTCGAGAGTACGATGCAGCGCTATATGGCACACACCACACTTCTACACGAACACTTGCAGCACATTGGACGTATATTTCACACTAAATCATACGCAAATATAATATCACTATCACAATGATTCCAACCCAAACTCCTCTATTATTCCCTTCCCAACTACGGTGTACACGTGATCCCTGCTCCATTCCTGACTATGGTTATGGTGTACATAATGCCTGCTAGTTCAATTATTTCTCTAAGCTAGCCACTATATCTTTCACACAATATACAGTATAGGCATTAGCTTCACTATATACGTAATATACTCACAGCATTTGGGGCAGAGTGAAGCGCAATGGCGAACCCCACTGCAGCGAACACGAATCCTGCCCCTAGGTCTCATGGCTGATAACGGGCCCCAATGCTGTACGAATAATATATTTATGTTGCATAGACGCAATCACTTCACAGTATACTCATAGATAATATATAATCACAATCAGTCAATCGTGACTTTGGCCTTGGGCGGGAGGGTGAAAAATGGAGGAGTTAAAGGGATGACACATGCGACACAACCCTACAGCCTGGTTGGTCATGAGGTACTGAGATTTACCACTGTGCACTGTCCCATAGAAGGCATGACAGTGTTGCCAAATATTTACTTATGAGGCAAGACTCGCCTGCTAGAATGCACCAAAGTTTGACGCAAATCGACCATAAACTTAGCTTTGGGCTTCTTTTTTTTTTTTTTCAGCTTTTTCACACGATTCACATCAATGTGCATTTACCAGGAAAGACACATGAAACGTGAATTGCATCCATGTGCCTGAGAGGGTATGCACTCACATTATCCATTTCCTCCTCATCCAACCCACTGTACACCCACAAGCAAAAGTTCGCTGACAGTCCCTGCCAGGCATTTGTTTCCAAACATAGCCCATAGAGGGTGCAGTGCTCGTCCAACACTGTAAGGGAGAGGGAAGGAGACGGAGAGGGGGAGAGGGAGGGAGGCAACGAGATGGGAAGGAGAGAGCCTGTGTCGATGGTAAATGGGACATATCAGCAGTGCTGAGCAGGTGCGTAAACACTTGCGTGAAGCGCAAGTGCGCACCGTTGTGATCCGATGAATATTGTTTGCGCATTGCGCACCACATGAGACCACGTGCAATATTGCGCTTGTGCACCTGCCTTGCACACCTGTCATGTGGACTGTGCACTGTGCAGTCCAAGGGACACGTGGTCTTGGAAGCTTCCCATACATCTGGACAAGGGATGGGGGAGGCTCAGGCTGGTCGCGAGGGTTCTGCTGGGGGGAGGCGGGAGGGACGGAGGGTAACAGCATTTCTTAAAATGCTTCAACAGAGATAATGTATTTTAGTATTTTTTAAATTATTATTATTAGTAACTAATGTTAACTTAAAAATACTTTATTTGTTAAGAGTAGCATATGCAATTCCTCACAAAAATCATCAGAACATATTATTTATATCAAATATCCACAGCCTAATAATTTATTAAGCTGTGGATGATGTAAATAAAATGTTTTAATGATTTTTGTAAGGAATTACACATGCAGATAAAAGTAAAACTGGTAACATTACAGCCTTTGTTTCCCTGTCCCTCTGCTTCGCAGCCCGCTCACTCCTCTGAATTTCCACGATTGAAAAAGTTACTACGAGACAGTATTGTGATACCAACTCTAACGTATGAGGGTGAATCTTTGACCTTGTTGGAGGGACAGAAGTCAAGAGTGAGAGCTGTGGAAATGAGTTATTTGAGAGGAGCCTGTGGAGTTACATGGAGAGACAGACTGACAAACGAGGAAGTGAAGGAGCATTGTGGTGTGGATCAGGATGTGATAGGAAGCGTTAGGAGAAACACAATGAGGTGGTTTGGTCATATGGAGAGGATGGAGAGTGACAGACTAACAAGGAGAGTGTATATGAGTGAGGTGGAGGGGGGGAGAGGGAGGGGGAGGCCAAGGATGAGATAGAGGGATGGAGTGGAGAAGTATATGAAAGAGGGGGGTGTGAGCTGGGAGCAGGGCAGTGAAATGGCGGGGGACAGGACGACGTGGAGGCAATTTGTTGCTTGTTTGTGGCCAATGGCCATCCCTTACGGGATTAAGGCATCTGGAAACAGATAGATGGATAGAATGATAATAAATAAAAGTATACTAATTTATCTTAATATCTCAATATTTTACAGTAATTCCCACAAATATATGCAAATGGTTTACACTAGTGCTTAGCGACATTGTGCAAGCTAAATATTAGATTGCTCACTTGTGCAAATTACAAAAATAATAGAAAATAATAAATAAAAGTAAGTATGCTATTTTATGTAAATATCTCAATATTTTACAGTAATTCCAACAAATATATCCAAATGGTTTGCGCTTGCGCTTTGCCACATTGCGCAAGCTAAACATTTGTCAGATTGCGCACTTGCGCTTGCGCAAGGTAATGAACTGTGGATTGCGCATTTCGCTTGCGCAAGGTCCTTCTTCGTTTGCGTTGCCCACCACTGCATATCGGGTGTTATATTATTATTATTTTTACTACCGTTATTGTTGTTATTATTATTATTATTATTATTATTATCATTAATATAAGAAAGAAGGACGTAATCCAGCGTTTGCCCTTAGAAAACGGCTGACAACTTATGGCTCAATCGGTAGAGAGTTGGCCTGCAGTCCTGACGGACCCGGGTTCAAATCCCGCTGAGGCAGGGAACAGTTTAAGGATTTGAATTTCAGAAAAATCAGACTTTACTGATCTACCAGATGACCCGCCGACATGTCGTAAAAATACCCCCGCTAATGCCAATACACCAGTCCTGTATGAGACAGCCCTAGCATGTATTCAGTATGGACGGTGGGTGTTAGCGCCGAAGTGGTGACATGTAGAGGTGTGCGGTTCGTAGGAGGACTACTGGGCCTTGAAAGCAGGCTGTGAAGCCTATGCCCAGAGTCGGTCACATAAAAAAAAAAAAAAAAAAATGATTTTTCTCGTGTGACGGAAGCACTAGTGATGTCCAGAGGCTAAAGGTTTGATAAACTCTAGCAACCCATAAACAACGGCTTGAATTTGATCCAGATGATCAAAGACGCCACAAGAAAATTCAAATCGTCTAAGGGTTAAGGATGTAAGAAATTAATTTCTTCGTGTCAGGTAATGTGAAGGTAGACTGCGGTAAACTAAGAGGCAAGGAGGGGAAGAGTGAGAGAGAGAGAGAGAGAGAGAGAGAAAGAGAGAGGGGTGGGGTACAAGGCGTTTGCTAGAGAAACACGTAAAGGGCAATGCCTAGTTTGGAGGTAAGTAATTGGGAATAATATAATTTCATACTTCAGGAATGGGAGGGTGAAGGGGATTGGTTGATCACTTCGCAGCATGGCAGCGCCGTTGGTCGAATAAAGATGGTATATATACAGTATGTGTGTGTAACATCAGAGACGTAATAATGCAACACTGACCCTGGCTTTTCGTCATCAGTATAATATGGATTATTATGTTTAATACCTTGTAAAGTTATTATCAGAACAGTGTATTTATCAGCTTCTTTCGTTTCTGGGGTACCGGTATGTAATTGTTTGACTCCCCAGATACTTACCACCAAACTAGGCATTTCCCTCTATGTGTTTTACTTGCAAACGCCTTGTTCCCACCGCCCCCCCTCTCTCTCTCTCTCTCTCTCTCTCTCCTTGCCTCTTAGTTTACGTCCTTCTACCGCAGTCTACCTTCACATTACCTGACACGAAGAAATAAATTTCATACATCCTTAACCCTTGGACGATTAGAATTTTCTTGTGGCGTCTTTGATCGTCTGGATCAAATTCAATCCGTTGTTTATGGGTTGCTAGAGTTTATCAAACCTTTACAATTGGACATCATTAGTGCGTCCGTCACAAGAGAAAAATCGTCTACCATTAGTCAGAAAAAGTACATAAGATGTCAGCCGTTTGCTACGGGCAAACGATGGATTACGTCCTTTCTTATACTTATCTCATAAGTAATCATCATCATCATCATCATCACCATAATAATAATAATAATAATAATAAAACTAATAATAATAATAATAATAATAATAATAAAACACCCAATATATCCCATGATGACACACTGCATAAAACACTCCTTACTTTACATATAAAATTGTTCTGTTCACTCTTAGTTTTTTTTTTTTTTTTTTTAAACAGGATCTTATTCAGACTGCTGGGAGGTGAATGCGTGTTCAATGGTCAGTCAGTATAATCATCAAAACCGCGACTTTGGCTGCTATCTTGGCATTAGTGTCAATAAGTCTGTGAAGTGTATTTCCTGACTCACTGCACAAATACGCAGTTTTACACTCTCTCAGCAGCACCACGCCACCGATATATTTTGTGTAGCCGTGTCCAGAAACAAAAACCTTGCGTTATAATGGCAGACAACGGACAGACATTCATGGTAAAGGAAATATTACTCCCTCTGGATGAACAGTGTGTGAGTGTAGACACACAATTAAAGAGTATAATGTGTCTGGAGCTAAGGAGGGCATGAATGTATAATATTTCTATGAAAACTAATGTATGAATGTTTTAAAGGGAATATAACAAACGATGATCAATGTTTGTGGATGTTGTGTCACAGCTATTCAGACTAATGAAATAGCACCTTGAAGAAAGTGACATCATTTGTGGACTGAACATCCATAACACCGTTATTTCGATTATTATAATACAAGATATGCATTCATTATGCAAATACAGTATCTCATTACCTCCGTGTGATCCATCAGTTTGATGACTGCACAACAGTTTCGCACAACAAATACGCAGTTTTACACTCTCTCAGCAGCACCACGCCACCGATATATTTTGTGTAGCCGTGTCCAGAAACAAAAACCTTGCGTTATAACAAGCCTACATCTTTTCTATCCTTAATGACCTAGAGCAGCTTGTACAGCACCCTACCCGTATCCCTGACCGCCTTGGAGAGAGCTCCAACATACTTGACCTCTTCCTCACAACTAATCCTTCTGCTTACTCTGTTAATCTTTTCTCTCCGTTGGGCTCCTCCGATCACAACCTTATTACCTTAACCTGTCCTATCACTCCGGTACGGCCTGTGGACCCTCCAGTGAAACGTCGTCTGTGGCATTTTGGAGCCGCGGACTGGGAGGCCCTCAGGCAGTACCTCTTTGATTTTCCCTGGAATGATTATTGCTTCCGTGGCCGGGAGCCATCTGAGTGTGCCTTGCGCATTACGGAGGTTATTCTCTCGGGCATGGAAGCATACATTCCTTTCTCATATCCTTTGACTAATGCAAGAAAGCCTTGGTTTAATCACGCTTGTTCTAATGCTGTCCACAACAAGGAGAGGGCCTACAAAAGGTACCGGAGCCAACCCACCCCCGAATCCCATCATCTTTACGTTTCTGCCCGGAATCGTGCTAAGTCTGTTCTTCGCTCTACCAAAAATAATTTCATCCATACTAAATGCTCTCAACTCTCCGACTCGAATTCTTCCCGCTCCTTCTGGCATCTTGCCAAAAATCTTTCTAACAACTTTACCTCATCATCCTTCCCTCCTCTTTTCTACTCTGATGGTTCTGTAGCTATTTCTTCTACTGATAAAGCAGATCTCTTCGCACAGACTTTCTCCTCCAATTCTACCTAAGACGATTCCGGTGCTGTTCCTCCATCATTTCCCCCCTCTGACTTCCTCATGGCTGACATTAAAATTTCTTCAGTTGATGTATTTTCTGCCATCACTGGCCTCAGTACTAACAAGGCATATGGGCCTGATGGGGTCCCTCCTGTTGTTCTCAAGAACTGTGCTTCTGTGCTTACACCCTGCCTAGGCAAACTCTTTCGCCTTTGTCTGTCAACTTGTACCTTTCCTTCTTGCTGGAAGTTTGCTCTCATTCAGCCAGTCCCAAAGAAGGGTGACCACTCCCAACCCTCCAACTATCGTCCAATTGCTTTAACGTCCTGTATTTCAAAAGTTTTCGAGTCAATTCTTAATAGAAAAATTTTAAGGCATCTTTCCTATCACAACCTTCTTTCCGATCGTCAGTATGGGTTCCGTCAGGGACGCTCCACTGGCGATCTTCTCACCTACCTTTCAGACTCCTGGTCATCCTCCTTTCGGGACTTTGGCGAAAGCTTTGCCATTGCACTTGACATCTCAAAGGCTTTCGATCGAGTCTGGCATAAATCTTTAATTTCCAAACTGCCCTCCTACGGTTTCTATCCTTCTATCTGTGCCTTCATCGCTAGCTTCCTTTCTGGTCATTCTATAGCCGCTGTTGTAGACGGCCATCGTTCTTCTCCTAGATCTATCAACAGTGGTGTTCCTCAGGGCTCTGTCCTATCACCAACTCTCTTCCTTTTATTCATCAATGATCTTCTAAGCTGTACATCTAACCCTATCCACTCATACGCTGACGACTCCACCCTTCACCTTTCCATTCGGTTCCCGCAACGCCCATCTCAACAGTTACTTCAACAAGCAAGGGATGAGGCTGTGGCACACCTAATGTCTGATTTGGCTCGTATCTCTGACTGGGGTAAAAATAATATGGTTGTCTTTAATGCATCTAAGACTCAGTTCTTACACCTATCAACCCGATGAAATCTTCCACAGGTATACCCACTAATGTTTAATAATATTCAGCTTAATCCTGCATCATCCTTGAACATGCTTGGGGTTTCATTTACTCGGGACTTATCTTGGAAAGATCATATTACATCTCTTGTAAAATCTGCTTCCAAGAGATTGGGTGTGCTAAGCCGACTCCGCTCTTTCTTTACCCCTGCACAATTGTTGACTCTATACAGGGGTTTTATCCGCCCCTGTGTGGAGTACAACTCTCATGTGTGGGGAGGCTCCCCACATACAGCTCTTCTCAATAGGGTGGAGTCAAAGGCTTTTCGTCTCATTAACTCTCCTCCTCTTACTGACTCCCTTCAACCTCTGTCTCTTCGCCGCACTGTTGCATCTTTATCTCTTTTCTATCGCTACTTTAATGATCACTGCTCCTCTGAACTGTCTGCTTGCATTCCTCCACCTCTACGACGGGCGCGTAGCACCCGTCTGGCAGCAAACTCTCATCTTTTTTCTGTCCAACTCTCTAATGCAAGAGTTAACCGTTACTCCCAGTCTTTCATTTATGCAACAGGTCAGCTCTGGAACTGTCTCCCTCTGTCTGTATTTCCTGCTGCCTATGATCTCCAGTCTTTCAAACGCAGTGTGTCCAGGCATCTCAAAATGATTGGATCTTGAATTTGGCTCTATATTGTATTTTGTTTTTCTCTTGGAGGGAACTGTTACTGCGGGCTCATGGCCTTTGGTTCCTTCTTCCTCGCATAAAAAAAAAAAAAAAAAAGCCAATAGCTGTCCAGCACTCAAAGTAGCTTTAATCCTATGCAACAGGACATCCTACCATGGTTTGCTAATATAATGATTGTTTTTCCTCACAATAAAACAGAATGATGCACAACATGGCATAACCATTCTGTCATACACATAATCATGAAATTATATATGGCCACCCTGGTTCAGCCACAAAAATGTGACAGCAGATGAGTCGCACACTCACTAGACTCAGGTGAACCACGTTTCGAGTCACCGGACATCACACCTTCTAACATTTATGCTCAATTACAGTTCTTCACCACACTGTATGACGAACACTAACACTACAACATTCATCCAATACACGTTACTGCATACGGAGTTACAGATCACCTTAGAACATCTGTATAATCACAGCCTGAATCATTATAAACGAAACACGACAAAGTTTCGATACATGCTTCCCCACTACCTGTCCCCCCTCCCATCCGTTCCACCTCGCCTCACAGTCATCTGTCCGAGAAACAATGGGGAGAAAATGGGAGAAATGGAGTTCCCCCGAGCTAAGCCCCGTATTGGACTATATAGCCCCGCTAGGGTTACAGGAGCGAGCTACCACCCCCGGCACGGCAGCCCGGGCGAGGCTCGAACTCGCAATCCCCCGATTACAAGTCCGGCGCCCTACCACTGTGCTACCCCCCCCCCCCCCGAGAAACAATGGGATCCAATGATATTACTATTTTTCTCTTTACCTTCCACTATACCTACGTGGCAAACACTTGTAGCTGCAGACGGAGTCTGACTTGATAGAACAATGTTTCTGTGGGTACTAGATACTGTAGCGGAGGGGAAGCTCTGCCGGGTCTGCCCATTCACTTACTATTACTATGATGTAAACAAACACAGTGGTGCCACATTTCACCGAAAACACCACATTCTGCACTCGTTAGAAGTGGATGTGACTGTACATTCACTGTCTTCACTTCTCTCGAAGACCATAACTTTACTCTTTCCTATATTCACCTTTAGATTCCGTTTCTTACATACTTTCCAAAACGCACCCACCAAGCTTTACAGCTCCCCTTCGTCATCACTTAACAACACAGTATCATCTGCAAACAACAGTACAGGGAGTTTCCAGACACTGCCCTCTCTCATTAGGGCCGCTCCAACATCCACTGCCCTACCTTGCATCTCTTTTATAACCCCATCCATATACAGATTGAACAACTATGGAGACATCCCTGTTTCAATCCAACCTTCAAATAGAAAAATTCATTCAGTTCAATATCCACACGCACTGCAGCCTTAGCACCCCCATACATACTCGTACTCTTCACGGCATTCAACAACTTCCCATCTACTACATATATTCTTAATACTTTCCACAATCCATGTCTATCCACCCTGTCATATGCTTTCTCCAAATCCATGCAGAATATTGAGCTAAAATATTTACTTTCTCTCTCTCTCTCTCTCTCTCTCTCTCTCTCTCTCTCTCTCTCTCTCTCTCTCTCTCTCTCACACACACACACACACAGTGGGAGTCAGAGATAGCAGACGTGCGACGTCGGCGTTCCGTACCGAACCAGCACGGCCAGTGGCATTACCTAAATTAGTATCTTTATATGAGTCAAGCTCTGTACCAGGTTAGACTAAATGATTTTTCATTATTAAAAGAAAAAAAAATAATAAGAAGTTTACATAAGACTTGTTCAAACAAAAAAGAGAACCAAGAAGTGAAAGAATGCGCTCAGTCAGCTGAGGTTTGTTTAGACTACAGCTGCACGGGAAATGTAAGTACATGTACTCTGTGCTTTTAGTAATGCAAAATGGACACATACTTTAGTAAAGCAAATTTGGAAAAGAAAAGGGATAAAGGTAGAAAGCAAGATGATGATTTCTACCAAGAACTGGTTGAAGTGGAGACTCACAATAGACTGGTCGAACGTGTACACAAACTAGAAATGGATTTCAAAAATGAAATTGATGAAATAAAGAAGCAGATGCACTTGCGAAAGGAAGAAATAGAAAAACTAGGAAGGGAGGCCAATAAGAAAGACAACCATCAGTGAACTAACAGTGGAATTGAGTACACTTAGGAAGAAAATGAGTGAAATGGCAAGTACAGTAGTCAATCACGAGAGTGTTATGGAAGAGTTCAAAAATGATACAAAGACAATTAGGCAAGTAAGCAGTCTGATAGACCAAAGCAGTGATACTGAGAAGATAACACAGGTGAATGAAGCTGTGCAAAACTACAAAAATGATGTGGAAACCACGTATGCTGAAATGGTGAAAGTAAAGAAAGACTTAGAAACAAGGGTGGAGGAAAAAAGCATTAAAAAGGAAGTGAAAAGAATAATCCAAAACAATCCAAAGTTAGTCAGAGATTCAGTAGATATAAACTAATCTATAGTAATCACTGGTATAGAAGAGGAAGAAGTAAAAAACAAGATCACAAGAGACAAAAAGGAGATGGCAAATGTAATGAGCTTACTGAAAGAAGTATCAGAGGAAATCTGTAGTAAAGACATAGAGGAACACAAAAGGTTAGGGAAATACGAGAAAAGCAAGACAAGACCTCTAAAGGTGACTTTTAGGAGTGTAAACACTGAGGAGGAGATACTAAAAAATGCAAAAGAATCTTATGGAAAAAGAGGAGTTCAAAAATGTATGGATAAAAAGATGCCTAACACAAGAGGAACTGGAATTACTGAAAGAGAAGAGGGAGGAAGCAAAAACAAAAAATGAGGGAAGATCAGAAGAGGAAAAGAACAAATTTTTTTTACAAAGTAATAGGATTGCAGGTACGAAAGTGGTACACAAACAGGATGGAATAAAAAGGAGGAAGGTAGTAAAACCATGTCATGACAAGTATATAAACAAGATGATAAAGTTGATGTACTCAAATGTGGATGGAATGGTATCCAAATTACTAGAGATGAATGATTATGTCAGAGAAAATGAACCACAAATAATATGCCTAACTGAAACAAAATTAACACCAAGGATATCCAATGACATACTAAACTTCGAGGAATACAGTATATGGAGAAGAGACAGAAATTTAAAAAAAGGAGGAGAAATTATAATATTAACTAAGAAAAATCTAAAAGTCAATGAAATAAAACTAGATATACCATCACAAGTAGAACTGATTGCAGAAGAGATCAACACCTCTGAAGAGAAAGTAATTGTAGCCAATTTGTACATGCCACCCAGATCAAACACATGGGAAAGAGACGAATATGAGGACCTGGCAGAGAGTACAATTCAGAGTTTAAGATCATTACTACATAAAATGGAAGAGAAATCGGAAAGAATTATAGTAACTGGAGATTTTAATACAAATATAAATTGGAATACTCTAGATATAATTAGCCAAGAAAGCTGTTGGGACCAAAAGCTCCTGGATCTCGTGCAAGAGTTTTTCCTAACGCAACATGTGAGGGAAACCACCAGAAAAAGAGGACTCGATGTACCTTCAGTGCTAGATCTAATATTTACTAGGCAAATGATATTGACAGTTTAATATATCATCCTCCACTCAGCAAAAGCGATCATGCAGTACTAAATTACAACTTCAGGATAGCATATGACATAGTTAACAGCAATGAAAGTTACAAAAAGAGCATAAACTATAAAAAAGGAAATTATCAAGACCTAAAGAAGTATTTCTTAGAAGTTGATTGGGAAAGTGAGCTTAGAGGACAAGATTTAAATGCTATATATAAAAAATTCCGTGAACTTTATGAAATAGGAGTCCAGAAGTACATCCGACAGCACAAAGAAGCAGAAAAGAAAAGAAAGAAGTGGTTCAATACAGAATGTAAAAAATCAAAAGAAAAAAGAGATTTGTTGTGGAATAGATAGAGAAGACACAATAGTGAAAGGGCATATAATAATTACAAACAGGCAAGAAACGATAATTATACATGAATACGGAGGGAACCTCAAAAACAGTTTGAGGATGATATTATAAATAAAATTAGTGATCAACCGAAGCTATTTTACAGCTACATCAGAAGCAAACCAAAGTAAAAGATAAAATACAATCCATTACGGAAGAGGGACCCACCTATACACAAGAGAAGGATATTTGTGAAGCACTAAACAACAACTTCCAATCAGTTTTTACAGAGGAAAAAAATTTTGAAAGTGATTATGTGGAACATGCATGACCATACATACTACCAGATATACAAACATCAGAAAAAGTAATACAGGAGGAGCTAAGTAAATTAGACAAAGGAAAAGCAAATGGTCCTGATGAAATTTCATGTTGGGTGTTATGTGAATGTGCAAAGGAGTTAAGTAAACCATTATTTTGAATTTTCAAGAAATCTTTGAGTCAAGGTAAACTACCTGATATTTGGAAGAAAGCAAACATTGTTCCCTTATTCAAGAAAGGGAATAGGCAAAATCCACTCAACTACCGACCAGTATCACTAACCAGTGTTGTAAGCAAGGTATTAGAAAAGCTTATAAGAAAAGCTTGGGTAAATCATCTAGAAGAACACAGTATGATAAGAGAAAGACAATTTGGTTTCAGAAAAGGAAAATCATGTGTTACTAATCTGTTGAGCTACTATGACAGAGTAACAGACACATTACAGGAAAGAGAAGAATGGGTGGACAGTATCTATTTAGATTTCAAGAAAGTATTTGACACACCAAAGACTTTGACACACCAACGACTTTTATGGAAACTGTACCATCAAGGAGGAATTCGAGGCAAACTGTATTGTTGGATGCAAGATTTTCTCATAAAAAGAGAAATGAGAACAATACTAAGGGGAAATTACTCATCATGGAAAGAAGTGACTAGTGGAGTACCACAGGGCTCAGTGCTGGCACCAATCATGTTTTTAGTGTATATAAATGATATAAACAGTAACACTGGAAATGAGAGCTATCTGAATATGTTTGCAGATGATGCAAAAATACAAATGAGAATTACTAACACAGACTCTTGTAAAGAGCTACAAGAAGAATTAAATAAACTTCATGAATGGAGTAGTACATGGCAAATGGAATTCAATGTGGACAAGTGTCATGTAATCAAGTTTGGTAAAAGTGGAAAAAGACCTGATTGGGATTATAAGTTAGGAAATAAAACCCTATACACATCAGAAAGAGAGAAAGACCTAGGTGTGATTATCAATAACAGACTATCTCCGGCTGACCACATCAGTGAGAACGTACGGAACATGTATACACTGCTTGCAAATATGAGAATAGCATTCGCATACATAAATGAAGACATGCTAAGAAGGATAATAACGGCATTCATTAGACCAACTCTGGAATATGCATCAGTAGTCTGGAGTCCTCATCTCAAAAAGCATATAGACAAGATTGAAAAAGTTCAAAGGGCCGCTACAAGATGGATACCAAGCTTAAGGGACCTAAGCTACGAAGAAAGACTAAATAAACTGAATCTACCAACACTACAGGAGAGAAGGAAAAGAGGTGACATGATAATGCTATGTAAGTGCATATCAGGAAAAGAGAAAATAGACATAAATGATTACTTAACATATGGAGAAGCATCAGCAAGAGGACACTGCAAAAAACTGCATAAGAAGAGAGGTGATAAAGACGTAAGGAAATTCAGTTTCCCAAACAGAGCAATTGATCAGTGGAATGCACTACCGAATGAAATAGTGTGTGCCAAAACAATTCACAAATTTAAGGATATGTACGATACATATGGTTTAAGACACGGGACAGTACGAGCTTGACTCATTCCTGTAAAGATACAATTAGGTAAGAACAATTAGGTAAGAACATACTACCAGATATACAAATAGCAGAAAAAGTAATATAGGAGGAGTTAAGTAGATTAGACAGAGGAAAAGCAAGTGGTCCTGATGAAATTTCATGTTGGGTATTACGAGAATGTGCAAAGGAGTTAAGTAAACCATTATTTTTAATTTTCAAGAAATCCTTGAGTCAAGGTAAACTACCTGATATTTGGAAAAAAGCAAATATTGTCCCCTTATTCAAGAAAGGAAATAGACAAAATCCACTCAACTACCAACCAGTATCACTGACCAGTGTTGTAAGCAAGGTATTAGAAAAACTTATAAGAAAAGCTTGGGTAAACTATCTAGAACAGTGGTTTTCAACCTTTTTTCTCTCACGGCACACCAAGCCAGGCGTAAAATGGGCGAGGCACACCATCAGTATTTCAAAGTAGAACTAATGACCTGCATACGTCAAGCATGTTAATTACTGTTAATTATTTATTATTTTTTATGTATTATCATGGTTTTCAAAATATTACTTTCTTCTGCATATTTATTACTCCAAAATTACAGTGAAATATGATTTCCTTGAAAAAGTTACCAGCTATCAAACACAATAAAAATTATGAAGATTTAAAACACAAAATAATGATTTTATTCACGCACAAACATGTGTAAAAATAAATGGCCTTTTCATGGATACAAATGCCATTGGGAAATGAAACATGATGTCCTTGATAAAGTTACTAGCCATTAGAAATAATATGAAGATCTGAAACTAAAGATACTAATTTTATTCGAGCACAATAACCATTAAAAATAAAACGCCTGTTCAAACAGAAATATCAGTGGGAAATGAAACATGATGTCCTTGATAAAGTTACTAGCCATTAGAAATGTACATGAAAATTTAAAACTGAAGATATTGATTTCATTTAAGTAAAAATATGACTAAAAATAAAAGCCTTCTCCATACATACAGATATCAATGGGAAATTTGACCTTGGTGTTGTTTCATAATGTGCCTCATCCGAGGTCGAATGGTGGAGAGGCATACCCTCAAGTCCTCCTCCAGTGTCTGAAGCCGCGACCTGTTCTTGTTTTTTACTGTGTTCATTGCAGAGAAGCCAGCCTCGCACAGATAGGAAGTTGAGAAAGGAAGAAGAGCTCCAACTGCTTTCTTAGTAATGGTAGGGTATTCGTCTCGAAGGGACAACCAGAAAGTAGTCATGTTTGTGGATTCATGCTTTAGTTTTAGTGCTCTGTCATTCCTGATTTCTGTCAGCTCATCCTCTTCGGTAACTGTTAGCTCTGCTGACTCGTACGTACTTGCCACAAACGGATTTCTTACCCAGTCCAAGCACGATATCTCAAGTGATGGAAAATACTTTTCAATGTTCTTACTCAGTAGCGACAAGCTTTGTAGAATCAACGTAAGAAGATTTTTGTCCAGTCTGCAATCTTTTGTTAATTCAAACATTTCAACTTTGTTCTCTTTTTTTATTCTGAATCCCCACAACGTTAGTTTTTCCTTAAATGCATAAATTTTATTTGTACAAGTAAGAATGTTTTCGTTCTTTCCCTGCATACTCTTATTGAGAGTGTTCAGTGCTTGAAAAATGTCAGCTAGGAATGCCACTTTATTGCACCAGGTTTCATCACTAAGTAGGTCAGCCAGTTGAGACCCTTCTGAAGTTAAAAATATAAGAAGATCCTCTCTTAGTTCATAAAACCTTGAAAGAACTCGCCCTCGAGATAGCCACCTCACTTCTGTGTGCAGTAGCAGTTGTGTGTGGGCAGATTCCATGGCAGAACAAAGACTTGAAAAAAGCCTTGATTTTAATGGTCTACTTTTGATATAGTTAACTATTCTGATTGTCTCATCTAATACTTGCTGCAACTCAGGAACTAATGATTTTGAAATAAGGGCCTCTCTATGCAGGAAACGATGTGTAAAAACAATGCCAGGGTTTTTCTGTTTTGCAAGTGCAATGAATCCTTTTATGCTCCCTGACATGGAAGGGGCACCATCTGTGCAGATACTCATGCATGATTTCCATGACAAATCATTTGAGCTGAAATAGCTGTCAACCACCTCATAAATATCTTGACCTCGTGTTGTTTCTGGAAGTGGTTTGCAAAATAAAAATTGTTCAATTATGTCGTCATTACAAACAAACCTGATAAATGCTAAGAGTTGAGCTTTTCCAGTGATGTCAGATGACTCATCCAACTGGATGGCAAAAATGCTCACTTCTTTGATACGAGCTATGACTTGTGACTCAACGTCTTGAGACATATCAGAAATACGACGACTGATGGTGTTATCTGACACTGGGATTTTCAAAATCTCTTTTTCACATTTTTCACCAAACATGATTTTCACAATTTTGCTACATGCTGGTAATATTACCGACTCTGCAATTGTATGTGATTTCATTTTTTTGGCAACTATTTCTGCAACAGCATAACTTGCTTCTTGAGCTTTGGCAGATACAGTCGTGATTCTGGTGATTTGTTGAGACTGGCGTCTTTGGTCAGTGATAAGCCTTTTAAAATATTCAGTTGATTTCTCACTTAAATGAGAGTGCTTTGTCTGAAGATGTCTTTTAAGTTTACTTGGAACCATCGCTTGATTTGCTAGTCTTTCGCCACAAACAACACAGACAGGACGTGGTTCCTCTTCTCCAGATGAAGTGAATCCGAAGGACAAGTAGTCTTCTTTATACTGTCGCACAACTGATTTGGAAGTAATACTGTCTGTCCTAATTGTCTTGCTTCCAGAACTAGTTCCGGCCACACTAGCTTCACTGCTCTCATCTTCTAATGTTCGTTTCTTAATTACAAATCTATCCATATCTCCTGATCTTTACTTTTAAGACGTATACAAGGAATAGGGGCGCCGGGCAGCGCGTCCAAGTGCCGCTGTGGTGAAGGCCCGTCTGGGTGAGAAAATCCGTTAGCCCGGAGGCCCGGCGGAATAAGGGTTACCAGTTCGTACATTGTGTGATATGCCCCCCACAAATAGGGTATAATATAAATTCACAATTAATTAAATTCATTGTCATTAAGCCGTGACACATGATAGTGTCATACTCATAGATGTCACATTTGCCATGTGCACGTTGTTTGAGGGATGATCAATCTTCCTTCCCTAATTCCCACGGTACACCTGCAGTTGCTTCACTGCACACCAGTGTGCCGCGGCACACTGGTTGAAAATCACTGATCTGGAAGAACACAGTATGATAACAGAAAGACAGTTTGGTTTCAGAAAAGGAAAATCATGTGTTACTAATCTGTTGAGCTACTATGACCGAGTAACAAACACAATACAGGAAAGGGAAGGATGGGTGGACAGTATCTATTTAGATTTCAAGAAAGTTTTTGACACAGTACCACACCAAAGACTTTTATGGAAACTGTACCATCAAGGAGGAATTCGAGGCAAACTGTTTTGTTGGATGCAAGACTTTCTCATAAAAAGAGAAATGAGGACAGTACTAAGAGGAAACTACTCATCATGGAAAGAAGTGACTAGTGGAGTACCACAGGGTTCAGTGCTGGCACCAATCATGTTTTTAGTGTATATAAATGATATAAACAGTAACACTGGAAATGAGAGCTATCTGAATATGTTTGCAGATGATGCAAAAATACAAAGGAGAATTACTAACACAGACTCTTGTAAAGAGCTACAAGAAGAATTAAATAAACTTCATGAATGGAGTAGTACATGGCAAATGGAATTCACTGTGGACAAGTGTCATGTAATCAAGTTTGGTAAAAGTGGAAAAAGACCTGATTGGGATTATAAGTTAGGAAATAAAACCCTATACACATCAGAAAGAGAGAAAGACCTAGGTGTGATTATCAATAACAGACTATCTCCGGCTGACCACATCAGTGAGAACGTACGGAACATGTATACACTGCTTGCAAATATGAGAATAGCATTCGCATACATAAATGAAGACATGCTAAGAAGGATAATAACGGCATTCATTAGACCAACCCTGGAACATGCATCAGTAGTCTGGAGTCCTCATCTCAAAAAGCATATAGACAAGATTGAAAAAGTTCAAAGGGCCGCTACAAGATGGATACCAAGCTTAAGGGACCTAAGCTACGAAGAAAGACTAAATAAAATGAATCTACCAACACTACAGGAGAGAAGGAAAAAAGGTGACATGATAACGCTATATAAATGCATATCAGGAAAGGAGAAAATAGACATAAATGATTACTTAACATATGGAGAAGCATCAGCAAGAGGACACTGCAAAAAAACTGCATGAGAAGAGAGGTGATAAAGACGTAAGGAAATTCAGTTTCCCAAACAAAGCAATTGATCAATGGAACGCACTACCAAATGAAATAGTGTGTGTCAAAACAATTCACAAATTTAAGGATATGTACGATACATATGGTTTAAGACACGGGACAGCACGAGCTTGACTCATTCCTGTAAAGATACAATTAGGTAAGAACAATTAGGTAAGGTAAGAACACACACTCACTCACTCACGCATGCGTGTGCTGTTGATTACACCCCCTAAACATAGACAAAACGTTCATGTTTAATCATGAGTGTGATATCCGATATTTAATGGTTTCAGTTCATGCAAGAAAACTTAGTTTTACAGCAGGAAATCTTTTTAACCCGCTGCGTCCCGGAGACGTGAATTCACGTCCTCACATGATGTGCACTCATATCCCAGAGACGTGAATTAATGCGGCAACATTGCAAGGTCCCTAATTTGCACAATTTTCAATTTTCGCGAGTGATTTCGCGAGTGATTTTTGGCATTTATACACAGGACACCTTCCTCTATTCCTCTACAAGACGCCAAGCAGGGACAATGCCTTACACCGCATAACCTCTCCCCCCCCCCCGCACGCCATTGTCTCGGCAATTCACCTGTTACCAGTGACCTGGCCAATAAAGACATTCAGGGCCAGAGTGATTCCCCAATCGATGACAATGTGGAGGACAAAGTTTACATAGCATTAAAGGAAGAAACAGTCAGAAATGATGATCAGGTAATGTGGGAAAAAAAGGTCATGAATGGTGATGAGTTAGTGAGTGAAACAATGCTTATAATGCCTATATTACTGTTTGAAAACCAATATACTCTTGTACTACATATAAATTCGTACCAAGTAAATAAATAAATAAATACTGTTTATTAGTTGATAAAATAGTTACCCTGAGTGGATAAAATAGTTACCCTCCCATAGAACTCGTTTTCTTTGGTGCCAGCCTGTTAGAAAACCCAGTCAGGTAAGGAGGTACTTGTACCTAGATCGAGTATTTTAAACCTCAGGTGAGCGATTTCTCTATGAATTTTCGATGTTTCTCACCAAAAGCGGATGTTTGAGCCAAAAAAAAAAAAGGTCAAAAAATGTCGGGACTGGGGCATACCACTGCCCAGAAAACATCGGGATGGGGCGGGTTAAATCCGATTTCGCAGTGGAGCATGTCAACTGAAGCCCTCTGTACATTCCATTTGATAGTTGTGATTCCAAGGAGTTTCCCTGGTCTTTTGAGTAAATATATAGCTAGAAACAAAATTTATTGACTGTATCTACTGCCTGCTGAAAGAATCTCTTATCTATCTTACATGGTAGAAAAGTTATTAGCCTCTGAAAACCATCGTGATTAGGGCATGTCGAGTCGTGCCACTTATTTCTCAGCTGAACGTACAGTACATGTAGAGTAAAAATCGCTTCTCTAGGCTTGCTCGCTTGTTTTGCTAGCTTCACTTGCTGCGCTCGCTTGCTTGTAATCTCTCAGGAAGCCATTTACAATGCTAGGTGGTAACCATAGAGCAGTGAAAAGAGTGACGTAGAGCCTGCTTATGGTGATTCTGTTAACTGGATGGAGAGCCACCCAGGAACAAAATCGACACACTAATCTCAATGCCTCTCTGTGGTGAGGCGCTGTCAGCCGCATGGAAACATTGGTTCACCGAACGGGAAAGCCCTGCAGAAGTTGTTGCTCGCCTGCAGTTGATGAGT
>NC_137064.1:11010294-11045294 GCF_032717465.1 Coenobita brevimanus | reverse complement strand
AAAACTTGTTGCACTCCTTACATGGTATTTTGTAAATGCAGCCACTTGAATTGTCAGGTGAATTCTTAATCATCGTCTTCTTCACTGTACAAGAATTATTGAACACTACATTTATATTCCACCTTTTCATCAGTTGAGGAACTTTGGAAAATTTCTCACTGAATAGTATAATTAGGAGATTCGTTTTGTCATGAAAAGGCAGTGGGACCGTCCCATAGAAGGTTTTCCTTGCTTGGTTGAAAGATTTATCTATGAAGGTTTTGGGGTGCTTTAATTTGGCTGGAATATCGTAGATATTTCCAATTTCCTTATCCATGAATTCCAGGCTTCAGATTCGAAGAGCACGAAGAAACATAGAAGAAAACACTGACATATTGACTTTATCCTGATGAGCAGAATAAAAATGAATATACGGACAAACATTAGTGGGCTTTCTGTAGATACTGAACCTACACCCATTTCTTGCTTTGTGAACAATACAGTCTAAGAATGGCAGTTTTCCTTCATTTTCATGTTCCACTGTGAATTTTATGGAAGGTGCTAAATTGTTCAGCTGAGGAAGGAAAGTATCCAGGCTTTCAGTAGATGGCCAAAGACATAATATATCATCTACATATCTAAACCAGAATGCATCCTTAGACAGAATGTTACTAAGTAATCTTTTCTCAAAAAATTCCATATAAAGATTACTGAGAACAGGTGAGAGGGGGTTGCTCATTGCCATACCGAATTTCTTACAGTAGTATCCTCTATTAAACTCGAATTTACAGTCCTTGATGCAAAGTTCAACTCAATAAATGTTGTGTCTGAGACAGGCAAAGAAAGGTTATTTAATGAATCTTTGAGATATTCTAGCAGATCATCAACAGGAACCTTAGTGAATGATGATGTTACATCACAGCTTACAAGCTTAAAATCATAATTTACATTTCGTCCGTTAAGTTTGTCCACAAGATCCACATTATTCTTCATATTTGAGTCAGAGATGGTACCATCAAGTGGACTTAGTAATGATACTATCCATTTGAAGAGTTTGTAGGAAGCAGAACCTACTGAGCTAATTATGGGTCTGGCAGGATTGTTATGCTTGTGAGTTTTGTTGAGACCGTACATGTATGGTAAGGAAGGAGAGACAGTTGTAAGATTCTTAATGAGGTCCTCATCACCTTTCAGTAAACACTTTAGTTTCTTGTTTATTTGTGAATTCAATGTTTCAAGGGCTTTTCTTTATTTTATTTTTTTATAAGCTTGGCATAAGTAACCTCATCATTAAACAAGTCATTCATTATAGATAAATAATCACTTTTGTTCATAAACACTACAGCATTGGCTTTATCAGCTTTCGTAATATGTAATACATTATCTTTCTTTAGAGATTTGATTGCATTATGAAATCGTTTAGAGCAGTCAGGAACATCAGACCTGGACACAGAGGCATACATAATCCCTTTGCAAATGTTCATCTCATCATTAGACAGGTCGCTCTTCTTTTCAAGATTGTAGAAAGTTCTTGCAATATCGACACTATCCACTTCCTTGTTGTATGCAAACCCCAAACCATATCCAAGAGCACATATTGTGTTACTGTTATGTTCTTTATCGGTGAGGTTAACAACAAAATCATATCGTTTCTCTCTCTCTCTCTCTCTCTCTCTCTCTCTCTCTCTCTCTCTCTCGCTATATATATATATATATATATATATATATATATATATCCGGCAGATAGATAGATAGATATAGATATAGATATATAGATACATATGTATTAATGTATGTATGTGTGTATATCCATCTATCCATCATCCAATCCTACGTTGCCTCATGAGGAGCGTAGAAGCCCGGGGCTAGGCAGTTGGTCCTGACATTCAAGATGAGAGTGACCAGCCTCACTCATCCCTGAGTGGCATTACATGAGCAATAAACCCCAATCATCCCTTGGATATAAACCTTCACCGGTTCAATCCGACTGGAGCACAATAATTACCCACTAAACCTCCAGGCGCCAAAATTTGGTTATATATATATATATATATATATATATATATATATATATATATATATATATATATATATATATATATATGTGTGTGTGTGTGTGTGTGTGTGTGTTTTACGCTCCTGGCAGGGAATTGAACCCGAGACTTCTAGATAAAAGTTAGGCCCTGTTCCCACTACACCACGGCGTGATAAATGCTGAGTTTGCTGATTTTTTTTTTTTTTAATTATGAATCAGGTAAATCCATTATGGGAGGATGTATTTCAGTTACAACACATTAGGGCTATTGCTCAGCCCCACACAACTCAGTAAGTGACAGAGCAGTTTTAATCTATCCCAGACACAACATGGATTTACCTGATTCACTTGCCGAGTTGCTTGGGGCTGAGCAATAGTCCTGATGTGTTGTGATTGAAATATATCTACCCATAATGGATTTAACTTGTTCATCAAAAAAATTCAGGTACCTCAGCTTTAACCATGCCGTGGTGTAGTGGTAACAGTGCCTGGCTTTTATTTAGAAATTTTGGGTTCGATTCCCGGTCAGGAGCATAAAAATAATTTGGATACATGCGTGTATGTGTTTCTCTCCAATATAATATACAGTACAGGTATATACTGTATACCGGTATATATATATATATATATATATATATATATATATATATATATATATATATATATATATATATATATATATGCGTGTCCGACTCTGGTCAAAGGTTTCAGGGCCTATTTCTCGGGGGCAGTGACCTATCCCAAGGTCCAGTAATCCTCCTACACCTCCACATGTTACCACTTCGGCGCTAACACCCACCATCCATACTGAATACATGCTAGGGCTGTCTCATACAGGACTGGCGTATTGGTATTAGCAAGGGTATTTTTATGACATGTCGGCGGGTAATCTGGTAGATCAGGAAAGTCTACATTTTAGAAAATTTAGATCCTTAAACTGTTCCCTGCCCCAGCCGAGATTCGATCCTGGGTCCATTAGGACTGCAGGCCGCCTCTCTACCGATTCAGCCACCGCTTGTGTGTGTGTGTGTGTGTGTGTGTGTGTGTGTGTGAGGAAGAAGGAACCAAAGGCAACTAGCCGGCAAAACTGTTCCTTCCAAGAGAAAAACAAAATACAAGAAAGAGCCAAATTCAAGATCCGATCATTTCGAGATGCCTGGACACATTGCGTTTGAAAGACTGGAGATCATAGGAAGCAGGAAATACAGACAGAGGGAGACAGTTCCAGAGTTGACCTGTTGCATAAATGAAGGACTGGGAGTAACGGTTAACTCTTACATTAGAGAGTTGGACAGAAAAGGGATGAGAGTTTGCTGCTAGACGGGTGCTAAGCGCACGTCGTAGAGCCAGAGGTGGAGTAATGCATGCAGAGAGTTCAGAGGAGCAGTGACCATTGAAGTAGCGATAGAAAAGAAATAAAGATGCAACAGTGCGGCGAAGAGACAGAAGTTGAAGGGAGTCAGTAAGAGGAGGAGAGTTAATGAAGCGAAAAGCCTTTGACTCCACCCTATTGAGAAGAGCTGTATGTGGGGAGCCTCCTCACACATGAGAGTTGTACTCCACGCAGGGTCGGATAAAACCCCTGTATAGAGTCAACAATTGTGCAGGGGTAAAGAAGGAACGGAGTCGGCTTAGCACACCCAATCTCTTGGAAGCAGATTTTACAAGAGATGTAATATGATTTTTCCAAGATAAGTCCCGTGTAAATGAAACCCCCAAGCATGTTCAAGGAAGATGCAGGATTAAGCTGAATATTATTAAACATAAGTGGGTATACCTTTTGAAGATTTTGTCGGGTTGATAGGTGCAAAAACTAAGTCTTTGATGCATTAAAAACAACAGAAATATTTTTATCCCAGTCAGAGAGATACGAGCCAAGTCAGACATTAGGTGTGCCATAGCCTCATCCCTTGTTTGTCGAAGTAACTGCTGAGATGGACGTTGCGGGAATCGAATGGAAAGGTGAAGGGTGGAGTCATCAGCGTACGAGTGGATAGGGTTAGATGTACAGCTTAGGAGGTCATTGATAAATAAAAGGAAGAGAGTTGGTGATAGGACAGAGCCCTGAGGAACACCACTGTTAATAGATCTAGGAGAAGAACGATGGCTGTCTACAACAGCGGCTATAGAACGACCAGAAAGGAAGCTAGAGATGAAGGCACAGATAGAAGGATAGAAACCATAAGAGGGCAGTTTGGAAATTAAAGATTTATGCCAGACTCGATCGAAAGCCTTTGAGATGTCAAGTGCAATGGCAAAGCTTTCGCCAAAGTCTCGAAAGGAGGATGACCAAGAGTCTGAAAGGTAGGTGAGAAGATCGCCTGTGGAGCGTCCCTGACGGAACCCATACTGGCGATCAGAAAGAAGGTTGTGATAGGAAAGATGTTTTAAAATTTTTCTATTAAGAATAGACTTTTAAGTGTGTGTGTGTGTGTGTGTGTGTGTGTGTGTGTGTGTGTGTGTGTGTGTGTGTGTGTGTGTGTGTGTATGTGTTTTGTCCATACACGCACACATCATGTACACCCGAGGAAAGTTCCGCCTTATACACCTGCCTGCCAGTTCGGACCTTTATGCGTGAGATAACCACTAGTGAAGCAGTAGCCAGACACTCAAATGTCTGGTGCCACTGTGTGGGAGGAGAGAGGAGGAAGGCTGGGGAGCTGATAGTTCCTACCCCTCCCTTTTCCATCCCCATCCTTCTCACGCAGTTGCTAGATAGATGAATGTTGGCTACTGCTTCGTTAACACTAGTCTCACAGTTACTATTTCGAAGTGGTGAACAAGCGTATAACGCGAAACTTTCCTCGGCTGTACATGTATTGTCCTTGTGCAGGGATTTTGAATCAAAACGTAATCTTATAATTCATATTGTTTTTCTCTATCTGTCCACCTGTGTACGTGACTATGTATGTATCTGTTTTTTGTGTATACGTACAGTACACACACACACACACACACACACACACACACACATATATATATATATATATATATATATATATATATATATATATATATATATATATATATATATATCAGTGGTTCTTAACCTATGGGTCGCGCCCCAATTTGGGTCGCCAAGCCATTTGGAGTGGGTCGCCAGGAGACTAATATATTACTGATATTACTAATGTTGTATACTATTACTTTTTAACATATTACCGTACTTGTCGATACTTCACACTTTACATTCTCTCTCTCTCTCTCTCTCTCTCTCTCTCTCTCTCTCTCTCTCTCTCTCTCTCTCTCTCTCTCCTACAGTAGGCGATTGCATTTGGCATAAAAAAAAGATTATTACTGTGCACACAACTGGGAGTAGAGTACCGGTACTGTACATTTTATATTTTAAAACTTAACCGCTTTCATTTCGGAGTAATGATGCCCAGTTCATGGCTTACGTACGGTACCGAGGTGCAGAAGACATGGAAGAGGAATTTCTGTTCTGTCTGCCATTACACACAACCACAACCTGAGAAGATATTTTCAGTACTGTGGACTCATTCGTCAATGAAGAAGGGCTTCAATGGAATCAGTGTTTTATGTCTGTTGTGATTGTGCACCAGCAATGCTGAGAGTACGTCATGGCTTCATTGCTACAGTTAAAGAAGAAAATCCATTCGTGCTGATTGTTCACTGTCTCCTTCACCGTGAGAATCTTGCTTCTCAGGGGTTGTCACCTGAATTACAGAAAGTGATGCAGGAAGTCATCCAGGTAGTCAGTTTCATTAATCTAGGGCGGTGCCCTCCAGAATCATCAGTCGGATGTGTTTTGATTTTGGTTCAGAACATGTACATGTGTTGTACCACTCTGAGGTTAGGTGGCTGTCACGAGGAACGGTGCTCCAACGGTTGCCTGAAATGCGAAACGAGACTGAGATATTTCTAGCAAAAAAGTATCATTCACTGGCCCCAAAGATTCTCTGATTCAAAGTAGGTGATGCAAATGGCTTATCTTGCAGATATCTTTGCTGAGATTAACGCCTTGAACATTTCAATGCAAGGTCACGATCAGACATTAGTTGGGCTGTCAGAGAAGGTAACTGCATTCAAGGGGAAACTGAAGCTGTGGAAGAGTAAAACTGAGACTGGGAAGAATGTGTCGTTCCATCTTTGAGTGAATTTCTGGAAGACGAAAAATTTTCTCTCATCCAAGTCTAAAGCATCATTATGGAACATATCTCAAGACTAATCGAAGAGTTTTTCACTACATTCCTGAGAATGTGATGAAATATGCCTGGGTAAGAAATCCCTTCAGCATTGAAGCTGAAGACTGACCTGACGAGATTTCGAACATCAGCTACCTCCAGGAGCAGCTCATAGAGGTTCAGAATGATGAAACACTTCGTTATGATTTCAGGAAACAAAACGAATCACTGAGCTCATTCTGGATCAGAGTTTACAAAGAAAAGAAAATTCTTGGAGGTGAACCCCTGAAAGCACTCCTTCCCTTTGCTACAACTCATCTGTGTGAGACGGGATTTTCTGCACTCATAAAGTACAGAAACCGTTTAAAACCAGAGCATGACCTAAGATGCAGTCTGTCATCTAAATCACCCCGGTTTGAGTAGCTGATTGAAACTTTTCAGTGCCAGGGATCTCACTGATTATAGTACTTTATGTCTCACACAACATCCAAAATAGTGACTCTCTCCTTAATGATCAGAGTAAATAGGTGTATCATGAACATGAATGAATTATTTTGATTTTCTGATCTTCGATATTTTTTCCTGCCAAAATGTGTTGATATATCAGTTCTTAGGAAGCACATACAATAAAAATGAAATTTATTAATTTTATTATGACATCAATAAAATATTGAAATATTACTTTGGTTTCAGTTACATGATATAACACATATGTTTGTTTCAGTTCTGGTACAGAGTAAGTGTACGAGGGTTTGGGTCGCCATATAGACCATCTTATGGATTTGGGTCGCCAAGAAAAAAGGTTAAGAACCACTGATATATAATTATATAATCATCATCACCATCATCATCATCAGCCATTACAAGTCCGCTGTTGAACAAAGGCCTCCCCCAACCTTCTCCACGAATTCCTTGACTGAGCCAATCTTTGCCACATTTTCCCCGCAAATTTCTCTATCTCATCTCCCCACCTTCTATCTGGCCTTCTTCTGCTACGCTTACATTCTCTTGATGTCCAGTCAGTCAGCCTCTTGCTCCTTCTGTTATCCCTTATTCTTGCTACATGGCCTACCCGCCTCCATTTCTGTTCTTTTATAACTGCCGTATTGGACTTGTGTGCTCTTTCACCCAAGTTGATCTTTCCTGTCCCAACAGTGACCTTTCCATTGCTCTCTGAGAAGGGATTAAGTTATTTTCCATCGATTTTGTCAGTTTCCAGGTCTCACAACCATACGTCATAGCTGGAATTATACATTCGTTATATATTTTTCGTTTCATGCAAACTTGCAATCTACTTTTCGTAATGTCTCTATGTTTACAGGATTAAAGGGAAAGGTGAGTCTGAGTCTGGAAGTGTGAATGGTAGATTGTCAAGTGTTGATAGAGGAAGGGCGAGAGAAGGTGTGGTCTTGTTAGTGAGCCCGGAAGTGCAGCAGTGTGTGATTGAATGGAAGGAGGTGTCATCGAGACATGTGGGTGAAAGTGAAATATGAACGTCAGTTGTGGGTGTCTGTGAGGGCATATGGGCCTGGTAGCGAAAGGGATGCAGAAGAGAGGGAGTCTTTCTGGAATGATGTTGATAAGTGTCTGCAGAGTTTTGGAGCGAATGTGAATGTGGTAATGATGGGAGAACTGAATGCTAGAGTGGGAAATGTTGCAGTTGAAGGTATAGTTGGTATGTGTGGTGTGCCTAGAAGAAATGAAAATGGGGAACGAATGATTGGGATGTGTGTTGAGCGAGAGATGGTGATTGGAAATACCTTGTTTGAGAAGAAAGATATAAGTATACATGGGTGAGAAAGGAGGGTGGAAGGGTTGTTGATATTGCATTGATAGACTATGTGGTTGTGCCCAGGAATGTAATAGGAAGATTGTTGGATGTGAGAGTTTTGAGAGGGGAGGGTGGAGGTATGTCTGACCACTACCTGGTGGAGGGAAAGTTGGGAGTAGGTAAGAGATGGGTGAGAGGTAGGAGAGTTAGGTGTGGCAGGGAGGTTTTGAAAGTGAGTGAGTTGGATAAATGAAAGATACAGAGTATCAGGAGAAATTGAAAGATAAGTGGAATGCGGTGAAAGTTCAGGAGAATGGCAGTGTGGAGGGGGAATGGCAGTTGTTTTAGAGTGCTGTGGTAGGGTATGTGGAAGAGGTGTGTGGTGTGAGACGAGTGGGTGGTGGTGTAAGAAAGGGAAGCGAATGGTGGTGCGAGGAAGCAAGTATGGCTGTAGCTGAGAAGAGACGTGCATATGAAGTGTGGCTGAAGAGGAAGGATGAGGTGTCATATGAGAGGTATAAGAAAAAGAGGAATAGGGCGAGAAGGGCTGTGCTTGATGCTAAACTGGCAGCAGATGAGAGGTGGGGTAGGCTGTTGACCAAGAATTTTCAACAGAATAAGAAAATGTTTGGAAGGAAGTGAAAAGCGTCCGAAAGGGAAAGTTTGGGAAGGGAGAATGAGTAAAAGCAGAGGATGGAAGGATGTTAACTGAGGTGGATGCTGTATGGAAGAGATGGGCGGAAAATTTTGAAAGATTATTAAATGTAGAGGAAGAGAGAGAAGCTGAGGTTGTGGCAGATGGAAGGGTGCAGGGAATAAATGTGGTGGGAGAGTTGAATGATTCTTTGATCACAATGGAGGAAGTGCAGGAGGCAGTAAAGGAGATGAAAACAGGGAAAGCTACAGGTATGGATGGGTGTGCTGTGGAATGCCAGAAAGGTGGTGGGGCGACTATTGTTAATAGGTTGTTGAATGTGTGTTTTGTGAGAGGTATGGTGCCAGTTGGCTGGGCAAGTGCTTGCGTGGTTCCGTTGCATAAAGGTAAGGGTGATAAGTATGAATGTACTAGCTTTAGGGATATAAGTCTGTTGAGTGTTGTAGGTAAGATGTATGGTAGAGTGTTATTTAAGAGAGTTAGAGAGGGCACAGAGGGTGAGATTGATGATGAGCAGTGTGGCTTTAGGAGAGGGAGGGGATGCGTGGATCAGGTGTTTGCTGTGAGACAGGTGTCTGAAAAGTATTTAGCGAAAGGTAAGGATGTGTTTTGGGCGTTCATAGATTTAGAGAAAGCGTATAATAGAATTGATAGGGTGGCTTTGTGGACTGTTTTAAGATTGCATGGACTTGATGGTAGGTTGCTAAAAGGAATGAAAAGTTTTTATGTAAATAGTAGAGCGTATGTAAGAGTGGGAAATACTGTGAGTGATTGGTTTCCCGTGAGAGTGGGGCAGCAGCATGGATGTGTGATGTCGCCTTGGTTGTTTAATATTTATATGGATGGTGTTGTAAGGGAGATGAATGCAAGAGTGTTAGGTGAAGGTTTGAGTCTGGTGAATACTGATGGTATAGAGTAGAATCTGAATCAGCTTCTGTTTGCAGATGATAGTGCACTGGTGGCTGATTAAGAGGAGAGATTGAGAGAGTTGGTAGAGGAGTTTGGAAGGGTGTGTGAAAAGAGGCAATTGAGAGTAAATGAAAGGAAGAGTAAAGTGATGAAGTGTATGAGGTTGGTAGACGGTAGGAGGATGAATATAGTTTTGAATGGTGAGTTGCTTGAGGAGGTAGAGTGTTTTAAGTATTTTGGGTCACATGTTGCAGTGGATGGAAGCATAGATGCAGAAGTGAAGTTTAGAATGAATGAAGTAGGAAAGATGCTGGGAGGAATGAATGGGTGTAAAGAGAAGGCTCTATGAGGGTGTAGTGGTACTGACTGCGTTATATGGGGCTGAAACTTGGAATATGTGTGTAGCAGAGAGGAAAAAATTGAATGAAATGGAGATGGGGTGTCTGAGGAGTATGTGTGGAGTGACACATATGGATCGAGTGAGATGATGAGGTGCGAGGGAGAATGGGAGTTGTGCGGGAGATCATTGATCGAGTTGAGTAGAGGGTGTTGCGATGGTTTGGGCATATGGAGAGAATGGATGATGAGCGATTGGTGAAAGAGATAACTGGATCGAATGAGAGAGGCGTAAGGCTGAGAGGAAGACCACGAATAGGATGGATGGACAGTGTAAGTAGACCGTTGGTTGCGAGAGGAATGTCTATTGAACAAGGAAGAATGGCTGAGTGTGATAGGAATGATTGGAGGGAAACTGTGAATGAATAAATGATGATGCAGCGCTGAGGAGATATTCTCCTGCATTTGGTCTGGTCAGCTGATCAGGCCAGGTGCTGGTAAGGGGATGGGTCCATTATGATATGGCAGGGGTAAACCAGCCCTACTGTCGGGCCCTCCTGCGGATGTCACTGATTGTACTGCGCAGTTGACCCTCGTGCTGTATGGTGTGGTGAGGATTGTCCCTTCTCCCCTTTGGGCTAAGATGCGAATGAATGTGTGTGTGTGGATGAGTAAATTGGGAGTGTGCCGTCCTGTCTCGGCTACCTCCCTTTCTTTGGGGAAAGCAGCCTAGGTATATAGATAGATAGATGTTTACCAAAAGCTTTCCATCCAGTTGTAATGCGTCTTTTTATTTCGCTATTATGATCTTTCGTTAATTTTAGTATTTGCTTCAAGTAATTGTACTCCTCGACTTCTTCAAGAATTTCTTCGCTTATTCAGATGATGCTCTTTGGTGTTTGTGGATTAAACATTAGTTATACTCCAGTTCATCATTAACCCTAGTTTGAGACTTTCTCTGTTCAGGTCATTTAACATTTCTTGCAATTTCTCTGCTGTTTCTGAGATTAGGACAATGGTATCTGCAAATCTTAAATGGTTCAGCTTTTCTCCATCTTTGTTCACTCCATTGTTTTCCCGGTCTAGCATTTTGAAAATACCTTCAAGGCATACAATAAATAATTTTGGGGAAATTTTATCTCCCTGACGCACGCCGTTGTCAATCTTAATTTTTTCCGAGTCCTTATTTAATTTAACTCTAGCGGTTCCCTCTTTATATATGTTTTCGTGCAGTTTTACAATGTTCTCATTCACTCATTGTTCTCGCAGTGAGTTTATAATTGCTATGTGCTCCACTGAGTCGCAAGTCTTTTCGTTAAAAATAATAATAATAATAATAAGCACAGTGGTTTCTTATATTCTGTAGTTTTCTCAGTTAGCTGATTCATTGAGTGTAGATGATCAGTAGTCGAATACCCGCTTCAGAATCCTGCCTATTCACGAGGTTGGTGTTCCTCCAAATTTGTTGTTATTCTCTTCGTAAAGACTTTAATGAAGAGTTTGTAAATGACTGATAATAAGCTAATGGGTCGATAGTTACTAAGATCTCTTGAGTCACCTTATTTGTAATGTAAAATAGCTATTGGAAAACACCATGTTTTAGGAATTTTCTTCTTTTTTATACCGTTACAGGTGGCTTTACATTGAGTGACAAGCCAAATGGTTTCCTGTAAGCCAAGAAACCATTTACAACGCTGGGTGGTAACCATATAACCAAACCACACGTGCTCCCTACATGTCAAGTGGGTTGGTGGAGGGTTAGTGTCCCTCCCTGTAAAACAAATAACTCGGAGTCAAATGGCCACCCCATACGGGATTATGGCGTCTGGCAATAGATATATAGATAGATAGTAAATAAGCGAGCAAGCCTGCTTGTACTTCTAGTCCTGTATCCAACGGTAAATCTGCTACTATTCCATCTTCTCCCGGAGTCTTCCCTCTTTTCATATTTTTACGAGAAATGTCTACTTCGTCTGGTGTTACCTCAGGTATTTCATTTGTGTCAGCTGAAAAGTTAGCTATTGATACTACTGTCTTTGATGCATACAGTTCTTTGTAAAATTCTTCATCTCTCTGCACCATTTTATCTCTGCATTTAATGACTTCACCATTTTTGTTTTTCAGTGATGTAATTTGTTACTTTCCTGGTGCCATTTTATTTCGGACCTGTTTTAGACTTTTCCCTTTTTTGATGGTTTCTTTGATCTGATCCATGTTTCTCTTTCTTTTATCTTCTCTTAATCTCTTGTTGATAAACTTATTTCTCGATAGCGTGGCCGTAGGTACTTGTGGGGAGGTAGGGAAGTCGATTGTGGGTCATCAAGCCCAGCCAGAATAAAGTCGTGAGATGTTGTGTCAACGAAGTGAGTTATATACAGCTCTCTTGCGTTACTGAGTTTTTATTGCACGGTTATATCAATAGTGAGTTACAGCGTAACGGAGCCTAATGACCCTAGCTTCGGGCCTTCTCTTTAGCCACTCTCTCCCTTTTCTCCCTCTAACCCTTTCTCACTCTATCTGACCCTCATGGTAACTGGCCTTCTCTCCAACTCCTCCTGATCTGAAGGGAAGCTCTCCTACATTATATACAGCTTGGAGAGGATGTGTGTGTGTTGTAGTGTCTGGTAGATTTCCATTCATGTGGACTAACCGACTAGGGCTGCTTACTCCATGTGTTTGAATACGTCATGAAATTCTTGGTCACCTGGACTACGAGGATGTTTGAAATACAACATATGGTTATGGATTCTTGATGGTCTGGGACAACAAGATTGTGGATAGACATTATGTGAATTGACATTCCTAGTGAGAAGCTCTGTACGTTTCCAGCAGACACTACATCCTGTACATTGTGTTTATGAGATATATACTAATGCCTATATAATGCCTACATATTTAATTCCGCTTGTTCTGTTTCATCTTTCTTTGTTTTTACATTCATTTCCTTTCGTTTTTTTTTTTTTTTCATAAGCTTGAGTGTCTTTTCTGAATACTTCTTGGCTTTGGTTGCATTAGGTTTTCCTACTACCTCTGCTGATTCTCTTAGCACTTTTGTTAGTCTATCATTCAGCTCATCAGTATAACATTCAGCATTACTTATAGCCTGAATTCTGTTCCTTATTTTGCAACTGAAAGGCTGTTTTGTTTTCGTTTACTTTTATTGGGCATATCTTTATATCTTTAATCATCATCTTTCTTTCACTTCTGAAACTGAATCTGGCCATGCGATCTACCGTTGTATGATCATTTCCTATATTTGCTTTGTTGATAACTGTGACATTTGTGATTGTGTTATTTTTATCTGCTATAATGAAGTCGATTTCATTCTGTGTATCTCCATTTGGGCTTCTCCAGGTCCACTTTCTCCCTGTTCTTTTGTGAAAGAATTTACTCATTATTCTCATGGTATACATTTCAGCAAAGTTTACCACCATTTCTCCTCTTTCATTCCTTTCTTCCACTCCAAATTTTCTCATTCATGCTTCTCCATTTTTTGATTTCCCAACTTTTGCATTGAAGTCTCCCATGAGTATAGTACATGTGATCTTTTCTTCTTCCATTATCTGGGAGATGTCGTCATAGAATGTTTTTATTTCTTCATCTGAGCTTTGAGAAGATGGTGCATATACTTGTATTACTTTCAGGGTATATTTTTTGCATAGTCTAATTACAACCATTGCTGATCTGTCAGATGCACTGCTGTATTTAACAATGTGGTCCGCAAGATTTCTGTTAATCAGAAATCCTACGCCATTAACTCTTTCATTTTGCCTTCCTCTGTAGTAAAATAGGTGGTTGTTGTCTTCGAGCTTAATTACTTTTTCTTCTTTTCTGTGGGTCTCAGTCAAACCAACAATATCCCAACTAATGATTTCCAATTGAGTCATTAAGTGTTCAAGTTTGTAATCTTCTGCGAGGCTTCTTAAGTTGTATGCGTAGATCTTCATGGTTTTCAGTTTGTTTAATATCCTAGTCTCTAACCTGCCAACACAGTGCCTACTCGTCTTCGGTCGCTTTCTGTTGTATTGTTTGTTTGTTTGTTTTTCTTGAAAGGAACGGTTTCCGTGCTCCTGGCCTTTAGTTCCTTCTTCCTTGCACGGAAAAAAAAAAAAAAAATAGCATATGTATATGTATGCACGTCAGCACACATACCCGTATCTTCATACAGGTGTTTCTATCCTTTACATATAGTATGTCTATGGCTACATGTGCGTGTGAATATACAGTATACATACACACACACACACACACACACACACACACACACACATATATATATATATATATATATATATATATATATATATCTCCCATTATATCCCAGGGGTGCTGGGCGAGGCATGGCACTGGGAGGGTACTAAGCGTACCGCCCTCCGCCTATCGGCTCATAGTCGCGAAGCTCATAGGTCCCTACCTGGGAGTTCCCTACTTTATAAGGACTTGAAAAATCCCAGTTCTGTCCAGTACTAGGGACACGGGGCTCCAATGGGTTAAAGAGACTGATAGGTTTGCCAGTCATTAACCTATTGGATTCTAGGGGTGCTGGGCGAGGCATCGCACTGGGAGAGTACTAAACGTACCGCCCTTCGCCTATTGGCTCATAGTCGCGAAGCTCATAGGTCCCTACCCGGGGGTTCCCTACTTTATACAGATTTGAAAAATCCCGGTTCTGTCCTCTACTCGGGACACTGGGATCCAATGGGATATATATATATATATATATATATATATATATATATATATATATATATATATATATATATATATATATATATATATATCCAATTGGAACCCAGTGTCCCGAGTATTGGACAGAACTGGGATTTTTCAAGTCTTTATAAAGTAGGGAACCCCCAGCTAGGGACCTATGAGCTTCAACACTATGAGCCGATAGGCGGAGGTCGGTACGCTTAGTACCCTCCCAGTGCCATGCCTTGCCCAGCATCCCTGGGATCTAATGGGTTAGTGACTGGCAAACCTATCAGTCTCTTTAACCCATTGGAACCCAGTGTCCCGAGCATTGGACAGAACTGGGATTTTTCAAGTCTTTATAAAGTAGGGAACACCTCAGGTAGGGACCTATGAGCTTCGCGACTATGAGCCGATAGGCGGAGGGCGGTACGCTTTTTACCCTCCCAGTGCCATGCCTCGCCCAGCACCCCTGGGATCCAGTGGGTTTTATATATATATTGTTTATCTTTTTTTTAAATATAGTATGCCTATGGCTATATGTGTGTGAATACACACTATACATATATGCATAGATATATACGTTTATGTATGTGTGTATCCGGCCTCTCTCTGCATACATATACCCATATGTGTGTATCAGTGTATCCTTTGGCTCATTTCTAAACTTGTAATGATAATTACAGCTACAACTTTGTACCGTGTATGTGTCATTTTGTGTCTTTGTTCATTGTTGTGCTTGTAATGATAATTAAATCTGTACCTCTTATGTCCTATGGTATCAATATAATTTCTTCCTCTCATACACTTTCTCCTGCATGGACATCAGTGGCAATGTTCCCCAGAGTCTTGTGGCTTGTACGGAATGGTAAATAACCTAATTAAAAAAAAAAAAAAAAAAAAAAAAAAAAGCTGAAGTCACTAGTTCGGAACAGGAAAATGAGCACAGAAAGTTCTAGTACATGCGTGAGGGTGTGTAATTCTGGCACTAATGTTTGGATGAAATATTGGTACGGACTGAGCAGGAAAAGCCTAGAATGAGATAAATGAAAATGGGAGTGCTGGAGTGTATAAGTAAGATGCGCAGATTATGTGGGGTATGAAAATGTATCGAGATCAGTAAAAGGCGTGGAATTGTGATGTATTGATCAAATAAGGGAGGAGTGTGTGTTTAAACTGTACAGCCTGTAGGGAGAATAAATATGACTACTGGCGAAAAGCATGTAGGCTACTGTATAGTGATGTGTGGAAATCCGAAGATAGAACGGAAGGACGAAATAAGAAGAAAAAAAAAAATCAAAACAGAAGATTTCTCAAGAGATGAAAATGGATAGATGAAGACTGAGAGAGCATGCATAGACCAGTGACATGGTTTGCCCTGCTACAATATCGCTGACTGTGGAACATCTTCGTCCGTCAGGTGTTGCCAGAAAGTATTAATTAGGTGAAGCCTGATAATGTCGCTTACCAACGTAGCCGGCCAAAGGGTTTACTATGTTATTTGGAATTAACCATAGATTTTTTTTTTAAGTTAATATTGATGTCATTAAATGGATGTCACTGGTTAGGAAAAATAATATGTATAGTAATACATGTTTAAACAGATTAACATTTATTAAGTTCTTTCAAGGAATTATGTGTATCTGAAAGACAATAATTTTCCAATGAATACTCTCGTTTCTGCAATTTTACATACACTGTACCGCTGGAATTAATAAATTCATACAAAATTTCCATAGTGTGAAGCCACTAGGTGTGGTGGCGGTGGTGGGCACATTGAGGTCGGACAGACAGACAGACTTTGAGACACCAGGGCGCGTGAGGCAGTGGATAGGAAAACCAGCGCCCATCCCGTTCCCTCACTCAGCTCGCGTCACACTAATGGCGTTTTTAGCAGCACCAACAACTGCTGAAACTCATTCCATAGTTGAAGTATGAACGTATATCACGACGACTCTTGACGGAGGCTCACAAAACACCTGCGTAGGTACAAGTTCATTCATTCTGGAACTTGGTGCCGGGAGCGCCTCTGTGCAGGTTGCTACACCGAGATATGACACTATATCCAACATATATACACGTCACTCAGTGAAAACATACAGCAGTGATAAATTAGGTGTAAAAAACTCGGCAAGTTACAAAGCTGCCAAGATCCTTAAGACATTCAGTGATACAATAACTTTTTAAGCTAGTATTTTTTCTTAGCTATAATTATGGCTCAAAGCAATTGTGCATGTACTGCTAACTATATAAGCGTAAGACAGAATGCAGACATAATCATGTATAAGGAAACAAAGCATGTGTAAATAATACATTGGCATATGGGAGACTGGACATGAGAGTGTGACCGAGGTACTAGTATGCCATTCCGCTCCACTCTCGTGACCTGGCATTGTGTCCTCAGAACTATAACGGAGTATGACGCATTCGTCGATAAACAGGAATACATTATAGTGGGAAGTCAGTATGGATGGCGAGTCGGTGAAGGAATATCGTTTTTATCCATTTTAACAAGATTCTTCGGTGTGTGGACAACACTCTGTACTAGCTAACAGATAAATGACAAAACATCACAGTCACATTAATGGAAAAGAGAGGGATGATTCCGAGATGATATCTGAATTGTAGACGCTGGCGAAGAAGAGAGGCTGTGGAGGAGAGAGAAGTTTGACGCTGTAGAGCCGGGCTTGAGGGGATAGTCTACCCGTTCATCATCTTCATGAACTCTGAAACAAAACAGTTAGAAAATCAGACGTTGTAACCACAATAAGCTTTAAAAATGCTCCATACTTGATTCCTATAATTCTTTGTGGGTTATAAAGAAATGGAGACCCAGGTCCCATGCCTGGACTTGAGACTGTGCTGGTGTGTTGGGCCTATGGTCTGCCTTTCCCCGCTATTTTTACCTATTATGACAAAAAAGAAAGGGAATCAAAGCAAGCCTGAGGAAACAATCACCCAAGGGGATCAGAGTGGTGTCATGGAATCTGGGAAGTTTGAGGGGTAAAGCTGGGGAAGTAGTTGAGGGCACTGAATAGGAGGTGGGTGGATGTTGGATGTGTGCAAGAAGTCAGATACTGTATAGGGGAGGATCAGGCAGAATGATTGCCGGGACTGATAGTCGTTACAAGTTGTTTTCGCAAGATAGGGACGATGGATTTGGTTATGTGGGTGTGTTAGGGAGAAATGGGTGGAACATTTCACGAACGTACTGAGAGTAAATGAAAGGATAATAGAAGTGAAAACTTCATTCAGTGGGATAAGGTTTTCATATATATCAGCGTATGCTCCACAGGCAGGCTTGGATGAGGTAGAGAAAGAGAGATTCTGGAATGACTTAATATGTGTAGTAAGTGGGATGGGGGTGATGAGATCGTAGTTCTGGGAGGGGACTTAAATGGTAATGTAGGTGAAGTAGCTCAAGGATGTGTAGGAGTACCTGGGGGAAGTGCAATGGTACAAGAAATGAGGAAGGGAAAAGGATACTTGAGTTTGGGGAGGTAATGAATATGACTGTGTGTAACAAACATTTAGGAAAAGAGTCTGGGGGTGCAGCCAGATAGACTATTTCCTGGTCAGGAAGGCTGACAGGAGGTCAGTGAGGGATGTTAAATATGCTGAAAAACTAAACAGTAAGAGATTCCTTCTATTGCAAGATGAAGAGTGGAGGCTGCACGAACAGGGAGCCATTGACCGAAGTGTTAATGAAGAGTACAGAGCTCTCAAGAACAGTCTCCTGAGAGTTACTGATCAGTGTGTGTGGATGGGCAAGAGGCCTGCAAAGACATATAGTAACCTGGTGGTGGGATGAGGGTGTAGAAGCTGCAGTTAAGGAGAAAAGAAGCCTTTTCCGGGAATGGAAAAAGGGTGGTAACAACAAGGAATACTTGGTTGCCAAGCATAGGGCTAGAAAAGTGGTTTACAAGGCAAAGTCTGAGTCTCAGAGACTTTTACTTGATAACCTAAATGATGTGGAAAAGAAGAATATGATATTTGAGGTGGCAAAGCAGACGAAGAGGGAAAACAGGGATATCATATGTGAGCGTGTGTAGAATGATGAAGGAAAGGTAGTGGTGAACAGTGGGGATATAAAAACGCCTGGAGAGAAAGCATTGCAACCGGTTGTTGAATGAGGAGTTTGACTGGGATAGGGAAGATTTGGAGCCAGCAGATCCAGTGTTTGGCCCATGACCTTTGATTGACGCTGCTACTGTGAGCAAGGCGATGGGAAGGATTCAGGTGGGCAAGGCAGCAGGTGTGTGTGGGTTGACTGCTGAAATGTTGAAAGCCTCAGGAAATATAGGAGTGGGGTTAGTCACTGACTTGATAAATTCGATTATATATGAGTGTGCTGTGCCAGATGATTGGCTGAGGAGTGTAACTGTAAATGTGTACGGGGGGAAGGGTGATCCCCTGGAAAGAGGAAATTATAGAGGCATAAAGCTTTTGAACCAGATAATGAAGGTAATGGAGAGAGTTCTAGAAGGTACGTTTAGAGAAATAGTAAATATTGATGAGATGAAGTTTAGGTTTATGCCAGGCAGGGGGACCACTGATGCCATATTCATTGTTCAACAGCTACAGGAAAAATAAATAGGAAAGAAAAGGGATCTGTACTTTGTTTTTGTTGATATGAAGAAGGCCTTTGACAGAATCCCTAGAGAGGTGGTGACTCAGGCAATGAGAAAGTTTGGGATCAAGGAGTGGCTGGTTAGTGTGGTCATGGCTATGTATGTGGGTGCTCACACCCAGGTGAGGGTGAATAGAAATGTGAGTGATGAGTTTTCCATGAATGATGATGTGTATCAGGGGTCAGTCTTGAGCCCCTTGTTATTTATCATGGTACTTGAAGCCCTCTCACGTGACTTCAGAAATGGACTCCCATGGGAGATGTCGTATGCTGTTGATTTGGTGATGATTGCAGAGAATGAAAGAGAGGCAGAGGAAAGACTTAGGAAGTGGAGAGACAGTATGGGGCACAAGTGTTTAAAAGTAAATGCAGATGAAACCAGTGATGGTATCTAGGGCTGGTTGTGGTATTGTCAAGAAAGAGGGAGAGTGGCCATGTGCAATTTACCACAAGGGTGAGGGAAGTAATTCCATCTTGTACAGTGTTTGTGATAAGTGGGTGAATAAGAGATGTAGTGGTATTAGAGGTAGACTATGAGGTAATGCTTATTTCATGTGAATGGTGTGTTGGCGAGGGCATGTGGAGATTGTCAGGCGTGAAATGACTGATCTTGCTGGTTAGTCTCTTGAGTGTGTGGAAGACATTTGTTATTTGGAAGACATGTTATGTGCTGGAGGTGGGGCTGGAGCTAGCTCTGTGGCTAGAGTGAAGAGTGGTTGGAAGAAGTACAGGGAGCTGTTGCCTCTCCTGACACTGAGAGGGCTCTCCCTTCATGCAAAGGGATCTTTGTATGTGGCATGTGTTATGAGTGTAATGCTGTGTGGCAGAGACCTGGGCAGTAAAGGAAGAAGGCATTTGCAAGCTCAGACATACAGAAATGACAATGATTAGGTGGATGGCGGTGTGTCCCTGAGTACGAGACCTGGGGAGGCTAAGTTTACAATGGAAGAGTTGAGAGGTTGGATGTGACTGGAGTGTATTGGTGTTGTGATGAGGAGAGGTAGACTGAGATGGTTTTGGACAAGTGGAGAAGATAAAGGATGATAATTGGGTGGAGAAAGTGAAACGTGTTAACGTTAGGGGTAGGGTTGCGAGATGTGTGACCTCAGAGATAAGGGACTGAACTGGGAAGCTGCCAGTGATCGAGCAGCATGGAAAGCAGCCATTAGATGACCAAGGCCGACGCATGCAAGCATGTTGGAGCTTTAAAAATACACAAATCTGACAGTCGAAAAAGCATGAAACACCTGCAGTTCCATGGAAATCATCTGCAGTGCTGGTTTGATGAGGTTATACAAGTAATATAAGCTTTGCCATTTACATTCATAACTAACTGATCTCCACCCCCATGAAAATGATCTCCTAATGATATTCGGTTTTTAACACTGATTTCTGTCATTGGTTTTAGTTCAGTCAGGCACAGTAAGTCAGTCATCAATATTTAATACACGGGGTTCCTATCAGCTCAAGTAATCATTTCAAGCATCTAAAACAGCGATGCAGTTCTCACCATTGAAGTCAATGGTGCCGGATCCGTCCTCGTCGACCTCCTCGATGATGCAGTCCAGGTCGTCCTCAGTCAGCCTGCTGTCCAGCTCCCGCAAGATTTCCTTCAGCGTATCCACAGTGATGTACCCATTGCCTAGGGATGAAGGCCGGGTAAAGTCAACAACCAGTTACACCTACCAATTTAGATTCAACTGGGTGCAGCTTAATCAACTATGACAACAACAAACTATTCCTACTAAATTGAACTCCACTGGAAATGGCATACTTGTCCTATCTGTTCATGTGTGTGTGTGTGTGTGTGTGTGTGTGTGTGTGTGTGTGTGCTGGAGGGGTGGAGGCAAGAAGGAGAATACTCTTCCCTGTTAGCATGTTGATTTACTTCTCTGGTGATGGTGTGGCCACGTTGCTTGTTAATTTTTTACGATTTCATTACTAGCAGTTACATTATTCTGTATTTATTCTCCATTATGAAAAGCGTGCATAACAGATGTGTGCAACACATTATCATTGGAGGGAAATGGTTGATGTTTATTTAGAAATCAATGGCAGGCTGCATGCAGGCCTCGTGAAGCTAGAATAGGCTTTTTAATTTCACAATGAGAAGCGCTTAAAATAAGTTAAATGGGCTGTCAAGACCGATACACAAGTATATGATGGGGCGCAGAGTGTGGTAAGCTGGATAACTTAGTGAGAAACTCAATCTGTAGATGAGGGAAACTGTAATGTCCTCTTGGCTGTTTTGTGTGTAGGGAGGTAGAGGAGAAGATACTGAGGAGAGGAATCAGCGTGAAACTGGAAGTAGAAGAGTGGAAACTAACAAGAATACTTGTATTTAATGCTGTGTGCCAGGTATTTTTTTTTTTTATGCAAGGAAGATGGAACCAAAGACCAGGAGCTCACAAACCATTCCTTCCAAGAAAAAAGAAAAACTATACAGCAGAGAGCCAAATTCAAGATCCGTTTATTTCGAAATGCCTGGACACACCTCGTTTGAAAGACTGGATATCATAAGAAGGAGGATATACAGACAGAGGGAGACAGTTCCAGAGTTGACCTCTTCCATAAATGAAGGACTGAGAGTAATGGCTAACTCTTCCATTAGAGAGCTGGATAGAAAAGGAATGAGAGTTTGTTGGCAGACGGGTGCTACATGCTTGTCGTAGTGGTGGAGGGATGCAAGCAGATAGTTCAGAGGAGCAGTGACCATTGAAGTAGCAATAGAAAAGAGATAAAGATGTAACAGTGTGGCAAACAAACAGAGATTAAAGACAGCCAGTGAGAGGAGGAGAGTTAATGAGATAAGAAGTCTTTAACTCCATCTTGTTGAGAAAACTTCTATGTGGGGAGCCTCCCTACACATGAGAGTTGTACTCCACACACAGGTTAAGAAAACCTGTGAATAAAGTCAACAACTGTGCAGGAGTAAAGAAGGCATGGAGTCGGCTTGGCACACATAATCTCTTAGAAGCAGATTTTACAAAAGATGTAACATAATCTTTCCAAGATAAATCCCGTGAGAATGAAATCCCCAATATGTTCAAAGATGACGTTAGATTGAGCTGGATATTATTAACCCGCCACGTGCCAGTGCCGTTTTAAAACGGTCTGACATAATTCCGCGGCCAGTGCCAGTGCCGTTTTAAAATGGTTTAAAATAAAAAATTTCACTGTGACTGCATTTTTCAAGATTCGCTGGTAAAAATTGGCAGGGATGTAAGGTATCTATTCCTCTAACATCCCTCAGGCTGTCAAGGCCATACACTCACTCGCTCCCCCTCTCATGCTCGCTTTGCCTCACTCTGCCTGTGTGCCTCACCCAGTGCTGTACATAGTGAAGGCATTTTGTAAATATTTTCATGTAAGTGTAAGTTGTAAGTTTTTCGTAAGTGTAAGGACTATATAGTGAAGTCAAGTTGCAAATACCTTCTTGTAAGTGCCAGGACTGTATGTAATGAAGTAAGGTTGTACCTATCTTCAAGTAAGTGTAAGATAATGCATTCACAGTGAGAAAGACATGCAAATTATGATAGATGATGAAGTAATAAGTAAGTGTACTGAACATTGCTCTACCTTCCCAACATAAATACCTGAGTATACCTTACATAGAAAACGTCTTTTTCTGACATATGTGGTGAGTGTAAGAGAGCGGCTATACTTGTACATGAGTGTGCAGGACTCAATAAAACCTGTTTCTGAGCCTCGGTGAGCATTTTAATGGCAAAATTCGTTGCTTCCACTTCAAAATCTATCATTTTAGCCAAAAAAAAAAAGGTCGAAAAATGGCCGGCACTGGGGTGACCCATGGGGCTAAAAATAGCCGACACGTGGCGGGTTAAAACATTAGTGGGTACTCGTGTGGAGGAATTTGATGGGTTGATAGGTGTAAGAATGGATTTTTTGATGCATTACAAACAAGATTATTTTTACCCCAGTCAGAGATACGAGCCAAGTCAGACATTACGTGTGCCATAGCCTCATCCCTTGTTTGTTGAAGCAACTGCTGAGATGGACACTGCAGGAAGTGAATAGTAATGTGAAGGTGGAATCATCAGTGTATGAGTGGATAGGGTTAGATGTACAGCTTAGAAGGTCATTAATGAATAAGAGGAAGAGAGTTGGTGATAGAACAGAGCCCTGACGAACACCACTATTGATAGATCTAGGAGGACCGTGGCTGCCTACAAAAGCTGTTATAGAATGACCAGAAATGAACTGAGAGATGAAGGCACAGATAGAAGGATAGAAACCGTAAGAGGATAGTTTGGAAATTGAAGATTTATGCCAGACTTGATCGAAAGCCTTTGAGATGCCAAGTGCAATGGCAAAGCTTTCACCAAAGTCCCGAAAGGAGAATAACAAGGAATCTGAAAGGTGGGTGAGAGATAGCCAGTGGAACGTCCCTAACAAAACCCATACTGACGATTGAAAAAGTTGTGATAGGAAAGATGCTTTAAAATTCTTTTGTTAAAAACAGACTCGAAAAATTTTGAAATACATGATTTTTAAAGCAATTGGGCGATAGTTAGAGGGTTATGAATGGTCACCATTCTTTGGGACAGGCTGAATGAGAGCAAACAACCAGCAAGGAGAAAAGTACAAGTTGATAGACAAAGGTGAAAAAGTTTACCATGGCAAGGTGTAAGCACAGAAACACAGTTCTTGAGAGCAACAGTAGTGACCCCATCAGGCCCATATGCCTTGTTAATATTGAGGCCAGTGATGGCAGAAAATACATTCAGTTAAAGAAATCAGAGAGGGGAAGTGATGGAAAAACAACACTGGAATCGTCTAAGGTGAAATTGGAGGAGAAACTCTGAATGAAGAGATCTGTTTTTTCAGTAGATGTACTAGCTACAGAGTCATCAGTGTGGAAAAAAGGAGGGGAGGATGATGAAGTAAAGTTGTTGGAAAGGTTTTTGACATGGTACCAGAAGGAGCGGGAAGAATCCAAGTTGGAGAGTTCAAAGCAAATAGTACGGATGAAATTATTTTTACCGGAGCAAAGAACAGACTTGGGACGATTCCTGGCCAAAACGTAAAAAAGATGGGATTCAGGAGTGGATTGGCTCTGGTACCTTTTGTAGGCCTTCTCCTTGTTATTGACAGCATTAGAACAAGCGTGATTAAACCAGGGTTTCTTTGCATTAGTCAAAGGATATGATAATGGAATGTATGCTTCCATGTCCAAGAGAATAACCTCTGTAATGCACAAGACACATTCAAATGGCTCTTGGCCATGGAGGCAATAATCATTCCACAGAAAATCAAAGCTGTACTGCTTGAGGACCTCCCAATCAGCATCTCCAAAGTGCCAAAGGTGCTGCTTCCTGGGAGGGTCCACGGGCCTTACTGGAGCAACAAGACACGTTCAGGGGACAAGGTTGTATTCGGAGAAGGCCAACAGAGAGGAAAGATTAACACCATAAACAGAAGGATTAGTTGTAAGGAAGAGGTCAAGTAAGTTGGAACTCTCTGCATAGCAGTCAGGGATATGGGTGGGGTGCTTTAATGCTGCTCTAGGTCGTTAAGGATAGCAAAGATGTAAGCTTGTTCACTATGTGGATCAGAGAAAGGAGACGACAGCCAAAGGTAGCAGTGAACATTGAAATGTCCTAGAAAGGAAATTTCAAAGAAAGGAGAAATGGATAGGATGTGGATCATTGTAGAAGTAAGATAGTCGAAGAATTTTTCATAGTCAGTAGAATTAAGGGATAAGTAAACAGCACAGACATATTTAGTCAGAGACAGGATAGCCAAAGCCAGAGAGTCGAGAATTCAGAAGAATCATGTTCAGGAACACGAAAGCAAGTTAAGTCGTTGTGTACATATACACAACAGCCACCTTTGGCTTTGAAATGAGTACAGAGAAAGTAGGAGGATACAGAGAAGGGTCTGCCATCAGTTGCCTCAGATGGCTGAATCTCAGTTAAGAAGAGGTGGTGAGGTTTAGAGGAGGAGAGGTGGTGCTCAACCGAGAGAGAAAGTTAGAGGAATGACCGAGAATGTTGCAGAAATGAAAAAGGTGAGCCGGATGGTGTCTCCAGGCATCTCACTGGGACGTCGCTGGGCGAGGGGCGGATTGTGGGGCCATTTGTGTCCCCCCCCCCCCCGGGGACTCCGAGGCATGATTATGAGACGCTTGATTATGTGGAAATTAGGTACTCCATTTGTGAAAATTGAGCAACGATCAGTATACAAAATGCGGAGAACAGTAAATTTGTGTTTTTTGATGGAAAAACTGATACCAGTTAAAAAAAAAAAAAAAAGTGAGAAGCTGCTAAACCATTCTTCCTAAAGAATTATTATATAAAAAAGGCACTAAAAACAAGATTAAATCAATTCAAGATACCAAACCAATCGTTTTAAGACTGGAGGCAATGGGAGAGGTAGTTTGAGAAAGACAGTTCTACAGTTTACTAAATTTGTGCATGAAGACTAGAATACCAGTTAACTCTAGCATCAGTTGGCTCAAGGATTGTGTGGGTAAGATTGAAAGTTGGACTACAAATGTGGGCGATTGTGTGCGTGTATGCGCCAACACAAGATCGTGCAAACAGAGTGAGAGAAGAGTTCTGGACAAATGTGAAAGTGTGCATGGAAAACTTTGAAAGGAATGAGTGAGTGGTAAAGTAGAGGATGTAAAGGTGGATGGAGTAGTTGGTGAGTGGGGTGTGCCTGCTGAGATGGATAAGAATGGCAGTGCTTTAGTGGACATTTGTGCCGGGAGGGGGTTGGTGATAGCCAATACCCTCTTCAGACACAAAATGATCCACAGGTATGCATGGCAAGTGATGAGAAGGATGGGTGGTGAACTGAATGACAGGAAGGCAATGATTGATTATGTGTGTGTGGATGAAAGGATGCGAAGATGTGTAAGCTAATGGATGCAAGAGCATATAGAGGTTTAGGGTGTGTACTCTCTGACCACCACTTAGTGGTGGTCAGAATCAAGGTCCAAATAAAATGGAGAAATACAGTAGAAGAAGGGAAGGACGGGAGGAAGAAGTAGATGCAAGGAGAGTGGAAAAGTTACAAGACGATGAGAAAAAGGCAGAATATGAGAGAGAAGTGGAGGAACAATTGGGTAAATATGAATTGGAGCAGATGGGGGATGTGGAAGGTGTGTGCAAGATATTCACAGAAAATATATGTGCAGTTTTTTTTTTCAAGAATACTCCCCCAGTATCCCTGCTTGTCGTACAAGGTGACTAAAAGGGTTGGCGGAGGGTTTGTGCCCCTTCCTGGAAAACAACTAACTAAAAAGACAAACAAGAAGCCTCGGACAAGGACTGACCAAAAGATGACGACCAAGGACCGGACAAAGGACTTGGTAATTGGAACGTGGAATGTAAGAGGTGCGAATGATGAGGTGAAAGAGAGAGAGATTGTCCAGGTGCTTCAGGGTGCAGAAGTTCATGTATGTGGAGTAAATGAAACTAACTGGAGAGGAGAGAGCGTGAGAGAATGGGAGTATGAATGGGGTATATGTGCAGGAGTACGTGAGAATGAGAGGGCAAAAGAAAGAGTGTGTATAGTTGTGAGTAAAAGATGGAAGAAGAACATAAGAAAGTATGGATCAGTTGGGTCAAAGATTGTGTGGGTAAGATTGAAAGTTGGAATAAAAATGTGGGCGACTGTGTGAGTGTATTCGTCAACGCAAGATCATGCAAGCAGAGTGAGAGAAGAGTTCTGGACAAATGTGGAAATGTTCATGGAAAAGTTTGGAAGGAATGAAAGAGTGTTTTTGATCGGTGATATGAATGGTAAAGTAGGGAATGTGAAGGTGGATGGAACAGTTGGTGAGTAAGGTGTGCCTGCTGAGATAGATGAGAATGGCAGTCCGTTAGTGGACATTTGTGCTGGGAGGGGGTTGGTGATAGCCAATACCCTCTTCAGGCACAAAATGATCCACAGGTATACATGGCAAGTGATGAGAAGGGTGAGTGGTGAACTGAATGAAAGGAAGGCAATGATTGATTATGTGTGTGTGGATGAAAGGATGCGAAGATGTGTAATGGATGCAAGAGCATATAGAGGTTGGGGGAGTGGACTTTCTGACCACAACTTGGTGGTGGCCAGAATCAAGATACAAATAAGATGGAGTAACAGAAGAAGAGAAGGACGGGAAGAAGGAGTATTTGCAAGGAGAGTGGAAAGGTTACAAGAGGATGAGAAAAAGGCAGAATGTAAGAGAGAAGTGGAGGAACGATTGGGCAAATATGAATTGGAGCAGATGGGGGACGTGGACGGTGTGTGCAGGATATTCACAGAAGAAATATGTGCAGCAAGTAATGTGGTGTGTGGGATGAAGAGAAGACGGAGGGGGGTGCAAGGAACAGCGTGGTGGAATGAAGAGGTGAGACAGGCTGTGGCACAAAAGAAGAAAGCAGACAATGAATGGATGAGAAATAGGGAGGTGGAAGAAGTTGAGAGGCGGAAGAGAGAGTTATATGTAGAAAGAAAGAGAGAGATAAAAAGATTAGTGAGAGAGAGAGAGAGAGTAAGAAGAGAGTGAATGAGGAATATGGAAGGAATCTGAGTGTAAAGTTAAGGGACTATAAGAAAATGTTCTGGAAAGAGGTGAAGAGAGTATGACAGGGCGGAAGTGAAGTTAGCAGGGGAGTGAAAGACAAAAATGGTAGAATACTAGTGGAGAAGGGAGAAAAAGTGAGAAGATGGAAAGAACACTTTAAGGAATTGTTGAACATAAAGGATGAAAGTGACGTGAGTATAAGAGGCTGGGGAATGGCTGGGAGAAGAAATGAGGTGAGAAGACAGGAAGAAATCAGTAGGATAGAAGTTGTGGAAGCAATGAAGAAAGTTAAATTGGGGAAAGCCCCAGGAATTGATGGAATGTGTTGTGAAATGCTGAAGCATGGGGGAGAGATAGTAGTAGAATGGATGTGGAAGATGTGCAGATTGACCTGGGAGGAATATAGAGTGTCTTAGGATTGGAAATCGGGTATAATTATTCCCCTAGACAAAGGGAAAGGGTTTGTGGTAATCATAGGGGCACTTGTCTTCTTAGTGTAATAGGAAAAGTATATGGTAGGATACTTATTGACAGAGTTAGGGAAATAACAGAGAAATTTGTTGGAGAAGAACAGGGAGGCTTTAGGAAGGGAAGAGGTTGTGGAGATCAGATATTCATTCTTAGATCTTTAGGGGAAAATTTTCTAGAGAAGGGAAAGAAGTTGTATGCGGCTTTCATGGATCTGAAAAAAGTATATGACAGGGTGGATAGACAGGGATTATGGAAAGTATTAAAAATGTATGGAGTAGATGGGAAGTTGTTGAATGCTGTGAAGAGTAGTATGACGGTGCAAGGCTGCAGTGCATGTGGATAGTGAACTGAATGATTTTTTCTATTTGAAGGTTGGATTGAAACAGGGATGTGTCATGTCTGCATGGTTGTTCAATCTGTATAAGGTAGGGCAGAGGATGTTAGAGTGACCCTAGTGAGAGAGGGCAGTGTTTGGAAACTCCCTGTACTGTTGTTTGCAGATGATACTGTGTTGTTAAGTGAAGACGAAGGGGAGCTGCAAGGCTTGGTGGATGAGTTTGAGAGAGTGTGTAAGAAACGGAATCTAAAGGTGAATGTAGGGAAGAGTAAATTTATGGTCTTTGAGAGAAGTGAAGTCAGTGAATGTACAGTGAGGTTGGATGATGAGGAAATGGAAAATGTACGTTTAAATACTTGGGTAGTGTGATGAGTAAGGATTGAAGTTTGGAGGGTAAATTGCTTGAAAGGGTACAACAAGGAAGAAAGGTTGCTGGTTCTTTTAAAGCAGTGATAAGAAATAGGGAAGTGAGCATGGATGTGAAAAAGTTACTACATGACAATATTGTGATACCAACTCTAACGTATGGAGGTGAAGCTTGGACGCTGTTGGAGGGACACAAGTCAAGAGTGAGAGCAGTGGAAATAAGTTATTTGAGAGGAGCCTGTTGAGTTACATGGAGAGACAGATTAACAAATGAGGAAATGAATGAGAGTTGTGGTGTGGATGTGGATGTGATAGTAAGCGTTAGGAGAAACACACTGAGGTGGTTTGGCCATGTGGAGAAGATGGAGACTGAGAGACTGATGAGGAGAGTGCATGTGAGTGAAGTGTAGGGGGAGAGAGGGAGGGCGAGACCAAGGATGAGATGGAGGGATGGAGTGGAGAGGTATATGAGAGAGGGGGGGGTGAGGGGGGAGCAGGGCAGTGAATTGATGGTGGACAGGACGACGTGGAGGCGATTTGTTTGTGGCCACCCCTTGTGGGATTAAGGCGTCTGGCAATAGGTAGATAGATCAGAATATTATACAGAAAAGCGGTGAGAGAGTATAGTTGGAGAGACGTCGTGTGCCCATCCCAATGGGAAAGGGATATAGTCAGAAAGTTCTGCTTGTTAGAAAGACTCCGCAGTATGGGGGGCGATATAATGCAGTTAATAGGGAAATGTATTTACATGGATGATGGGATATATATATATATATATATATATATATATATATATATATATATATATGTGTGTGTGTGTGTGTGTGTGTGTGTGTGTGTGTGTGTGTGTGTTGTGTGTATTTTCTTGTAAGCAAACGAGGTTGAATGCAATTGCTGTGTCTGCATTATTTATTTTCTGCTCAATGCTTTCGATGCTTGGAGGCTAAGCTATGTTCATTTTCATTTCGTCTTTTGAGTAGCTGTCCAAATGTTAGTGTATTTGGTGATGTTCCGTTCCTTCCTCGGAACATCTTCAGACCTATCTAATGGTGGGTGGAGCATAGGAGCGATATCTGTCATATGGGGGGATGACGACACGTGCTACCACGTGACTGGTCGGCCAAGAGCGCGCAATGGAAGGTGGGGGGGCTATCTCACTGGTAGAATGAGTTACCCCACCGATGTTTGTGATTTTTTGCAGTTGTGAATCCAGAGTCGCGGGCGGTCACTAGAACATTCAGGAAGGGGAGGTGGCCTTGGAGTCACAACTGCAGTCTACGTAGTCATCCAGTAAAGGACTAACGGCCGTAATCTTAAACTGTGGGCAGGCGTTCACCTTGCCCAATCTGTATCTTTTGGTAATCTTATCACATGAAAGGGAGAGCGTTCCCCAGGGAACGGGAGAGGAGTACCACAGAGTAGTACTGGAGTCCGCAGGGAGTCTCATAGCACACCATCGCATGCCCCTTCGCCATATTATAGCAGCCTTGTCCAAAGAAAACTATGTAGAATTTTAAGGACCCTATGGTGTGTGTGATGGATATTTTAATTTAATGATTAAAACGTCGTTTAACCCGTCACGTCCCGAGGTTTTCCGCACCTCCGACATCCCCCAGTCCCGAGGTATTTTCAAAAATTTTTTTTTTTGGCTAAAACCTTCGCTTTTGATGAGAAACATAGAAAATTCATAGAGAAATCGCTCACCTGAGGTTTAAAATACCCAATCCAGGTAGGAGTTCCTCCTTACCTGACTGGGTTTTCTAACATGCTGGCACCAAAGAAAACGAGTTCTATCGGAGGGTAACTATTTTATCCACTCATAAACGGTATTTATTTATTTACTCGGTACGAATGTATATGTAGTATGAGAATATATTGGTTTTCAAGCAGTAATAAAGGCATTATAAGCATTGTTTCACTTACTAACTAATCACCATACCTGACCTTTTTTTTCCACATTACCTGATCATTATTTCAGGCTGTTTCTTCTTCTAATGCTATGTAAACATTGTCCTCCACATTGTCATCGATTGGGGAATCACTCTGGCCCTGAATATCTTTACTAGCCAGGTCACTGGTAACAGGTGAATTGCCGAGACAATGGCGTGAGGGGGGGAGGGGGGAGGTTATGCGGTGTAAGGCATTGTCCCTGCTTGGCATCTTGTAGAGGAATAGAGGAAGGCGTCCCGTTTATACATACGAAAAATCACACGCGAAAATTGAAAATTGTGCAAATTAGGGACCATGCAATTGCACGACGTACTGGTACGTTGCCGGGACTGGCAAATGCAAATCGTTGCAACGTACCCATATGTCGACGGGACGGGGCGGGTTAAAGGAAAAGAATAAGCGTTTATTATTTTTATCGTTTTATAAGATTTCACCGCTTCTCGAGATGGTTAATGTACGATGAGCTGTAAACAAAGATGAGATACTCTATTCAATTTGATTTTATTATTCAATATTTCTACTAAGCTGTTTATCAGATATGTTGCATGATATTTTTTAATTAAGTTTGATTAGTTCATGAAATTGATTCCTACAGTAAAGAATGGCCGAGTACTACCTAAACAGACGAATTGTGCACAGCCAGTTAGTTTGAATTACGAAGTCTAATGATTGCATTCGGTAAACTTTTACTATTTTTTTTATTATTTTTCACTATTTTGTTTTGGCTTGAGAATATATTTTTCTGGTCTATTTTGGTGCGATTTGAATGAATTTGACCTTTAGTTTAAGTGCTCGTGATTGGTTTTCAAATTAACCCCCCCCCCTCCAAAGTGTCTGGAGGTACTGGTGGGATCTCGGGGTTCTGGGTGGAAAAAATGGCAAAAACAAGCATTTGGGACAGAAATATAGTCTAAATCGGTATGACTTTCAAGGCTTTTTAGTAGAGTTATTACCGACCGCATCCTTTGAAACTATGTCTGACATCGAATTTTTCCTTTGGTACAGGTTCTCCGAAGCCTGTATGCATACTCTAATACAGAGTATTCAAGAACAAATGCCAGTCTTTAATAATAAATGAGGTAAGAATTGCTAACTTTAAGAGATTATATTGTATGTCATTCTTAGAAATTTTCATATATATATATATATATATATATATATATATATATATATATATATATATAGATAGATAGATAGATAGATAGATATGTAAGATTTTAAATTTTAAAATTAGCCTAATCAGTTTTACCAACTGCTTGCCGCGCCTACCCACACGACGGGGTACGCTCTCAAGCTTTCAAGATTATCATTTATGTTGAAGGTGTGAGCTTCCACCTCAAGCAGGGTGCGGAAAGGGAAACCCCTTTCCTCATTTTCAAGACTATGGATGTAAGTCTCAACGGTGATAGTGAATGCCCTGAGCGATACTTTACGCTCCACCAATCAATGCCTACGTCCGTCGTGCCCTCACCCACCGTTCTTCATGGTGTAGTGTTCAGAGGTGGAAAGTCTTACTCAAGTTCTCGTCAGCAATGGATATCGGAATACTGACGTGGAAGACGTACTGAAAAAGGCAGTTAGCAAATTGTACTCAAGGTACAGCGCTCCTTCTCTCAGAAACGAAAATATCTCTTTGTACTACCGAAATTAGATGTCGACAAAGTATGAAACTGACGAGAGAATAATGAAAAATATCATCCAAACAAATTTCAAATGCAGAGATCCCAACAAAAGTATTGCACTAATCACTTACTACAAGACCTGCGAAACCTCCCATCTATTACTCAAGAACAGCCCTGCCGTAAAAAGTATGCCAGTGCAAGAACACCACGTCATCTACCGACATACTTGCACAAGTGGGACTGTGGGCCTCATACCTTCTTAGGAATAACGAAGACTAAACTCTCAAGGTGTCTCACGTCACCTACAGAACGGATAAATAAAAACCGTTTCAGAACTAATCGTAACACCTCCCTCACCCGTCAGCATCTCTAAAAAGGTACTGAAATAATAGACAGTTAAAATAGACCAACGTAAAGTCATGTTTCTGGAAGTACTTTGTATTCCCGAACTGAAACCTACAATCAACTCACGGTGGAAGTCCTTCCAATATGCAAAAGACAGCAAAGATCTGTAGGCTAACTCATTCCACCAATACGATAGCCACACACCTTCCACCGCGCACTCTTGGTCGACCAGTCACGTAGTAGCACGTGTCGGCATTCCCTATATAATGAGGTCTCGGGTTCCACCCGCCATCAGATCGGTCTGAAGATGTTCCCATGAAGGAAAGAAACGTCACCAAATTTGCACAGCTACTCAGGAGTCTAAATGAAAATGAACATAGCTCAGCCCAGCACATCGAAAGCATTGAGCAGAAACTAAATAATGCAAACAGCATTTGCATTCGACCTCGTCTGCTTACAAGAAAATATCTTACCTGTATATACAAATATATCAGTAAGTATATAGATCGATAGATATATAGATGGGTAGATAGATAGATAGATATGGATAGATTGGCTGTGTGTTCGTCGGAGCGAAGTATAGTAATTATGCTAAATGTGATACGGCGAAAATGTTAGAGCAAACGAGAAAACCAGTCCCACAGTTCCTTCATGCACCACACCTGCTCTCCGTCCCATTTCCTCATATCTATGCCAGTCTCTGAGCGAAAAGCCCAACATCTACACAAGCATTCCCATTTCAGTTCTTTTAAGCCTCTTTTTTTTTTTTTTTTCTTCCTCAGTGACAAAGTCTCCGAGCCATATATCGACAATGGCCTTATCACCGTTTCACAAATGTTATTTGAAGCCTTTGTTGCATTCTGTTGTTCTACACCACTCAGTATTTCTCCCGCCACTTCTTCCAACCTTCCTTCAACCTCTGTTCAGCCTCTTATCACAAGCACCTTTTTGTTACCATTGATCTCTGGCAGTTAAACTTTACTGCCTGTTTCATTTCCTCACCACTTACAACAAGTTGCCTTGTTTTTTCCCTCCTTGCTGCTAACCATTACTGCTAACTTTGGGGCATTTACCTTGAGGCCTCCATTCAGCAAACTTTTCTGTCACTGTAACACTTTTTCTGTCAACTCCTCCGATCCTCCAGTTACTACGAGATCATCGGCTAACAACATTTCCCATCTCTCTCCATTTCTGATGCCTTCACATCAGATATCCATGACAATGACAAACAAAAACGGACAAAGTACCGATCATTGGTGCAATCCGATCTCCACTCCAAATTGCTCTGTAGCTGCAGGATTTATCCTCTTTCTTTGATGAGAATGAAATAATTATACTTACGTAAATACAGCGTTTTAAACAGCGGAATTACCATTACATCAAATAAGTTGGCGACCCAGTGCTTTGATTACGTCTGAACGAGCAGTGAAAATATATTATCTACGCTTTATTTATATATTTATCTATTTGCATCGGCGATGGATGGTGTGATGAGGCTGGTGGTGGGAAGCGACCACAGCCAGTGAGACCAGCATGAATGAGGCAGAAATGGACTCGACAAGCATAATAATTTCTGCAGAGACAAAACACCAACAGAATATACAATGACTGGCATGTGTGCTTGCCGATCATGGCAGAGCTTGGCCTCCTTAGTGATAATATCCAAACCACGGAAACTACAGTGTTTCATAATGAGTAAATGATAGAGAGGAGTGGGAGAAGTATTGCTTTGTATTACATGCATGACTTCAGTATGGACTGAAGAAAACTGGTGGGAAGATAAAAAGAAATAAAGGAAAATGAATTAACCATACTCACCTCCTCTGTCGTAGATCCTGAAGGCTTCCTTCAGTTCAGTCTTCAGACTCTCCTCGTCCTCTTCAATGAGAAACTTGGCAGCCAACTGTGCAAATTCTTCGAATTCCAGCTGACCCGAACCTAAAAATAAAAGTAAAGTGTGATGAGTGTTGTCACACGAAGGAGTCTTCTGGAATGCTTGATGGCATGACATGCAGGCCTGTGAATATCAATACTGACAAAATATTTCACTGAATTTTTAGCATAGTCAACTAATAAGTATGGACACTAAGGAACGATTCTGTAAATCTAACTTTAAGACCTTGGGAGGTTCCCAGTGGCGAATAAAATCATGTGACGTTAGCCAGCGCATTAAAAAATAAAAAAATTGTCCCCAAAGGCTTGAATTAATATTAAACAG